>NC_140607.1:39593741-39603741 GCF_057381915.1 Diplotaxodon limnothrissa
GGTGGATGGACGGACGGATGGATGGACGGACGGATGGATGGATGGATGGACGGACGGATGGGTGGATGGACGGACAGACGGAAGGATGGATGGATGGATGGATGGACACCTAAGAAAATGCGTTCTTTTTCCTTCCCACTGTCACCAAGCATTTGCTCAAAGGGTGTCATCTGATTGTTGGGTTTTCTCTGTATTACTGTTGAGTCTTTACCTTACAGTATGAAGCACTGTTGTTATCATTTGGCACTCTATGAATAGAACTGAATTAACCCTTTCACACATAGTGGTCACTACAGTGGACAGCTATTCAAAGGCCGTGCTCTTGTATTTGTGTCAGTGTTGATGGTATACTTGCACATAAACCACTACACTGGACACTAATGTGTCACTCCATACCTGCCACCCACTGACACATATGTTGTCCACCTAAGTGGACATGTAAAAAAAACTCTTCAAAAAGTACATGTTTAAAAAAAATGAAGTTCAAAGATGAATAAAAATACTTAAGAAATCCTGACTGAGGCTGTCATAATTCATGCATGAAAGGGTTAAACTGAAATGGAGGATCAGGAGTGGGCAGCATCTGGGCAGCCTGCTGTGGTCATCGGTCTCTGACCCACAGTTTGGAATTATTGGATTCTTGTGTTTTTTTGTGTTATAACACTGCCCTCTGTGTCCTTTCATATATTGTTTAGTCTGTTCTGCGAGTTTCCTATCAATGTTTTTAGTTTTTAGTTGGGTCATTTTCTAACTAGCATTTTCAGAAACTATTTGAGCTTTGGTGAAAAATGATTTTGACGCTGTGGTGCTAATACCTGTTCTCTGAGGTTGGTCCACAGCCTGGGACACTATGGACACTCACAAATGGAAGATAACGTCAGCACAGCAAAGAAGAAGAGGATTCAGAAAAAAGTAAGCACAATCAGACTTCCTGGTTCTGAAAACCCTGAAGATATGCCGCTGTGAAACGACTGCAGCTATCACTAATACTGCTCCCGCTCCCATTGGCTATAATGGGAAAGTATTTGTGGGATGTGAAGTGCTTCTATAGCACAGCGATTGTATTCGTGCGAGAACCACGACATGAAACCTGGTCTGAACACGGCATCGCACAATCCCTCAAAAAGGCTTCAAACTGAGCGACGGTTGCCTGAACCACACGTTACACATAAAGAGCTTCTGTGACACACACCTGGATGTTATAAGGCAGTCCAGGTTTGAGGAAGGGGGGCGTGGACACCAGGCTCAGGCTGTAAGGTGATTTGACAAACTTCACTGCAGCAAACTCGGTCTCCTGAGTAATACCACCTGAGAGACAAAATCCGCCCCACAAATTAAATATTTAAGTATTTCAAAGAATCGGGCTAAGAGCAGTGATCCATGCTCACCTGTGCTCTCTTCCACCAGTACAGCTATGTACAGGTACTTCCCCAGCAGGCTGTTGAGGTCTTTTGGTCCATTGTATTCAGACAGAACCTTCTGCATATTAACATTCACATGCACGTCACCTGCTGAGGACAACTGAAAGAGACACACACAGACACCGCTGTCAAAGAAACACAACAGATATGAGTTACATGATGAGAGTCACCTGGAGGAGGATCGTCAATAACCTAACACCACTAGAATAATGTCAGCTTCTCTTTAGGCAGGTAACACCCTAAAAATACGCCCAAAGTTAGAAACACTGACCACATCAACTGTCAGTGGGATTGCTGTAAGAGGTTCATAGATAATTTGCAGATGCAGCAAACACAGTGTTTCTGCAGTCTTGGTGCCAAAGTTCAAATCAACATTCTGAAATGTGAGCTGGTTCTTAAAAAACACCAGCACTGTGAAGCAGCTGGACAAAGAGCCTGACTATCCCCCAAAGTCCAGTCAAAGATTTGATTGAAGACTGCTTAAACCAGGAGGACAAACTGATTCACTCTGCGATCTTTTTAAGAGACCACATCGAGCATTCCCACCTCCACACGGAGCTGAAGTTCAGTACCTGTTTGGAGACCTGTAAGATTTGTGACAACCTCTGGCATTCAGATCAAGTGAGTAGTGTACGAGGTGAATACCATGGCAGGTCTCGCACACACCACACAGGTCTGAGCTAAAATGGACCGTCTGTGACTTCAAAACATCTGTTTTGGTTATTAGTAAACTTGCCTGATAAAATAAATCCATAACAGTCTAAATATTGAAAAAACAACTATAAAAGTTACAAAAAGTCAAAGTAATACATCAGTCATCCTGAAAAAGCTGAACATTTGGATACCTGGATGGTTTCTGTAGCATAAAACAGCTGGAGCACGAGTGAAATGGTTCAAATAACAATACTGTCAACATTAATCAGCATTAATAATAATAATAACAAGTGTCCTGGTGTTTGTTCATGTCTCTTACACTTTCTCTGATGATAGAGTTTGGGATGATAACTGGCGGACTTTTCCCACTAACATAGCCGTAGCGCAGAAACACGTCACCATCAGCCACCGGAGCGCCGTGGAGATACCTGGGACAGGTAAAAATACCACTCGTGTGTAACTGACAGCTTTAAATTATTTGAAAGTCTATAAACAGTGCAGAAATGTTTATTCACCTGGCTGAAACCTTGAAGTTGAAACTGGTGAATAAATTGTGACTGATGTAATTTGCTTCTGGTTCCACTTGGATGGAGAAACTGGGAAGAACTGATGCAGGGTGAAAGCCATTAATAACGCGTGTTTTACCCTCGATCAGCACCAGCAGTTTGCTTCATGATATTATAATGTACCGTATTCTCTAACTTCAAAGTCGGTGGTTGCTGTTGTGGTGAAATCATTGGAGTAAGAAGCTTCAATGGACCAAATGCCCAACCTGGAATCACAGACACGACCTTAGATACACGACCACGCAGCTGTGTGTCGCTTGTTTTACACTCTTATTTCTTACTTTGGGTTGACGGGGATCTTAAAGGGGTTTTGCAGAGATGGGATTCCATTGTTCACATCGACCATCTCCACAATGTCCACTGTTGTATGGTCCGGGTCCTGGCGGGAGGGAGAGGGTAAGATATTATGGAACCCATCACTGCACCCACCTGCTACTACACAGGACAACTTCCCGCTTACCTTAAATGTCAGGTAGACGCTGCGATTAGCCGGTCTCAGCTCCTGGTTCAAGGAGAACGCCCTCACTTTGACTGGGAACAGAAGCACAGCTGTATGAGTGACAAGGGTGATGGTGTAACGGAGAACCTGAAAGAGGATCGTCTGAATTTTTAGGTTAATGAGAACCATCCGACTACAGAAACCATGACAAAGACAGCCTGAAAGATGAACTCCAGCTCTGAGCTGATGGAGACCTTAACAGGAACCCTATGCAAGGACTGGCTGAGGAGATCTACCAAACTCTATGAAGCCATATGAACCTGTTGATCAAAGACACCACACACCAATGCTTCTCATGGAAACTGAGGACACGTGTTAGAGCAGAGAGGAGACAGAACTGACTGACTTAGAGAGCGAGGGGGCGGAGTCTCCAGTGGACTTCCAGGTATACGAACCCTCTCCCACATGCAGGTAGCTGTACTGTTACCTTCTTTGATCATGTCCACAAGTCTCAAAAGGCTGATTCTGTCCATCTGGTTCTGTTCGGTGGGAGAAATGTTTCATCATCATCAGGTGACTCCTTCAGTCTCAGCTGACTGCAGGTTTCAACCTTATAAACAGCACATTTGCACTGACTGACACTAGCAGCACTGAATGAACGATGGGCTGTGAGGTCAGTTTATGACCATGTACCATTCACAGAGAGTTGGGGAATGGCTACAATCACAGCATTGTAAGATGGTGACAGATGTACCCTTAGGCTCCCTCCTCCATTCAGAGATGGTCTTTCCCTTTTCACGTAAATGACCTCCTTGACTCCGCCCTCAAACCAGCGTTCCTCCCTGTCCAGGATGTGTACATCCCCCATCCTTGAACAGCCCGTTCTCACTCCCGAGGCGTAACATGCCGATGTTTTGTCACGTCCCGCGGCGTTCCTGAGGAACGCGAAAGGAGACCTTCGGCGTTCTTATGGTACACTGCGGGTTATGGCTGAAATCCAGTGCAATGATGCTCCCGCGGTAATAGACGTTCCAGCCCTGTATTCCAGCCCTAAACCTAACCTTATTCCTGACCTTAACCGGGACTTTAATGATGTTAAGTAGCGTGTTTCTAAGCGATGTGAAGAAAAAGAGCGAATGTGTAGATTGAGTCCAGACGGTACTCCATCCATCCATCCATTCACTTCTGCTTATCCTTTTCAGGGTCGCGGGGGGCGCTGGAGCCTATCCCAGCTGTCATAGGGCGAGAGGCGGGGTACACCCTGGACAGGTCGCCAGTCTGTCGCAGGGCCAACACACAGGGACAGACAACCATTCACACTCACTTTCAAACCTAGTGACAATTTGGATTATCCAATTAACCTATCCCCACAAGCTGCATGACGGTGGGAGGAAGCCGGAGTACCCGGAGGGAACCCACGCGAACACGGGGAGAACATGAGAACTCAGACGGTTCTCATATTTCCTCATTTTTCCGAGGTCGTCATTTAGGAACGTAGTGTGTAGCCGAAAACGTAATATGTTGACGATTTGTCACCTAGCGTAAAATGTTATGCTTTGGGAGTGAGAACGTGTTGCCTTGAAAGAGTGACCACTGGCCTGTAGGCGTAAACAGACTGCAGAGTCCTGGCCTGACGAGGTGGCCCTGCTGTGTTGCCAGAGCTTGTTTGGTTTCCCCGATGTATAAATCCTGCCAATCCTCCTGCACCATGTTACTCTGTTTGTGTTGGGGACCCGATCCTTGGGGTGGACCAGTTTTTGGCGCAGCGTGTTTTGAGGTTTAAAAGCCACAGAGACCCGGTGTTTAGAAAAAATGCGTCTCAGCTGCTCCGATACTCCTGACACGTACAGGATCACTACAGGTTTTGCTTAGGCAGCGGTTGTCCTTCTCTCCTGGATCGGCTGGAGCCAACAGCACACAGACTCAGGAGGGAGCAGCCCCCCGACCAGTGGCCCAACTGGATCTCCAGTTATATGACCTCTTTTACACATTGGACATTGAACTGTAATTTGCTATGATACAGGTACATTGATACAGTGGTTAACATGCAGCTGGAATTCAGATTGAAGTTATTTATCTGTTCTCTTAAACAGACATCTCCAAATCAGCAGCTGATGGTTCCAGTCCAGCTATGCCTGAAGCTCCCAAAGGACATTTTATAAACATCAGCTTAGATGGTACGCCCCTCCATCATAAAAACATTTAACTGATGTATCTGTGTCTTTGTATTCCTGATGATACAGACAATGAGCTCATAATGCTGCTGATCACACACAGCAGTAACACAGTTGTCTGTAAAATCTGATTCTTTCTTCTTTAATCTGCACGCATGAGGAAAAAAGTTCAACTCACTGAGTAATATTTGATCTTTTCCACCTGATTCATTATTATCAGGAAGTCCTAAAAACTCCCTGAAAAGCCTTCAGCTGATCCAAAATGCTGCAGCAAGAGTCCTGACAGGGACTAGAAAGAGAGAGCAGATTTCTCCTGTTTGGCTTCCTGTTAAATCCAGAATTCAAAATCCTGCTCCTCACATACAAGGTCTTAAATAACCAGGCCCCATCTTATCTTAATGACCTTGTAGTACCATATCACCCTATTAGAGCACTTCGCTCTCGCTCTGCAGGCCTACTTGTTGTTCCTAGAGTATTTAAAAGTAGAATGGGAGGCAGAGCCTTCAGTTTTCAGGCCCCTCTTCTGTGGAACCAGCTTCCAGTTTGGATTCAGGAGACAGACACTATCTCTACTTTCAAGATTAGGCTTCAAACTTTCCTTTTTGCTAAAGCATATAGTTAGGGCTGGACCAGGTGACCCTGAATCCTCCCTTAGTTATGCTGCAATAGATGTAGGCTGCCGGGGGATTCCCATGATGCACTGGGTGTTTCTACCTCACTCACTATGTGTTAACAGACCTCTCTGCATTGAATCATATCTGCTATTAACCTCTGTCTCTCTTCCACAGCATGTCTTTATCCTGTCTTCCTTCTCTCACCCCAACCGGTCGCAGCAGATGGCCCCGCCCCTCCAGGTGAAGTTTTTCCTTCCCACTGTCGCCAAAGTGCTTGCTCAAAGGGGGTCATATGATTGTTGGGTTTTTCTCTGTATGTATTATTGTAGGGTCTACCTTACAATATAAAGCACCTTGACACTGTTGTTGGGATTTGGAGCTGTATAATTTGTGATTTGTGGTCCAGTTCTGAAGCTCTCGTGCCCATCGTTGGTACTGTCAGCTGAACACGGGTCAGCGCGGGTAACGTGATTGGTCCGTGACTATGCGTCCCTTATGCAACAAACTGCATGCTCTGTGTACTGTGGCACCTTTCTATCAGAACCACCATGAACTTCTTCTGCAGTTTGAGCTCCAGCAGCCTCAACAGGCCACACCCTCTATCCTCTGACCCCCAAACCAGTCTGTCTTTATGACTACAAGACAACCACCTGACTAGCTGAGTGTAAAGATGGGTTATAAAACATAAGATTAATGAGGAGAAGGCTGGAGTCTGAACTGGGACAAACTTCTCTCACCGCTCTGACGCGGCGTGTACAGCGGTTTGTCGGTTTGGATGAACAGGAAGCCATTGGTGCGACTGATGGGCACAGACTGGTGCTGATTGATCACGTCTGACTGCACATGGAGAATCACATGATTTGCACTCTTGTCCAGCTGGTTTGGGTACAGCTGTAAAAAGGAAGTGACATCATAAGTATTTCAGATGCCTTCAGTTAAACTGCAGGTGTTAGCCTGTTAGCATCTTTTCTCACCCGGACTTTGGCGTCAGCCTGGTGGTTATTTTGTGCATTGAGGGTCACGACCTCCCGAGCCAGAACCCGGTGATTCGGAGCCATTGACGTCTTCAGGAACAGGTAGACGTTGACTTCACCTGTAAAACCAAACAGCTGCACCACCACGGTCTCCACGGCGTCCAGGCGGAGTGATAGAGGTGCCGTTATCAGATACCTGAGAGAGGAGACGTTTTAAAGTGATGCATATTTAGGTTGTTATCAGTTTGTCATGTTCGTCTAGAGCGGCTTATGCTGTTGATACTTGCACATATCATCAGCACATACAGTCTGTGAACGTTTGTCCAGACTCGTATCAAATTTAAATTTAAGAAATTACATTTTCAAAAAGCATATTTATGCTCAATGAATATTCTGCTGTTATTCCAATGAGTCAGAAACAACTCAAAGCTAGTGCTCCATGGTCTAAGTAGCTTGGAAAGAAGAGCATCTGGACTTCTGTAAGTTGCTTGAAGACGTTTCACCTCTCATCCAAGAAGCTTCTTCAGTTCTAGGGTCAAATGGCGGAGAGTCCCCCCAAAGAGGGACAAAGGACCCCCTGATGATCCTCCACCTAATCACACGAGCCAAGGTGTGAAAACGGGTGTGGGTCACAATCAACCAGGGTTTCGGGTGAGCTCATTGTGAAACCTAGCCCCACCCTGTCATGTGACTAACTGAGGTCAGATGGCCCTGGATGTGGGCGTTAAGGTGTCTGGATTATAGGCAGACAGTTGGGGTCATAAGCCCCGCCTCTGTTCAAAGATGGCCGTTCAAAGTGGACAAAGATGCTTCTTTCACTCCTCTTTCAAACCATCTGTCTTCTCTTTAGAAGACGGAGACCTCCATAATCACTCCTTGGCTCGTGCGATTATGTAGAGAGGATAGTCTAATCTGGGACTCTCCACCATTTAACCTTATACCTGAAGAAGCTTCTCAGATGAAGCGTCGTCAAGCAGCTTAAAGAAGTCCAGACCCTTTTCTTTCCGAGCTCCTTGGACTACGATGACCTGGATGACTGAGAACCTTCACAGACTCACACTCCATGCAAGCTACGAGTTGTTTCCCCCACACACATCCTCACAAGTCCAATGCTCTCAATCTCCAGGAAGTACCCAAAGAGTTCAAAGGTGTCTTTAAAGGGTGAAACAAACCTTTAGTAGTTTTTTCCACCTTCTTATTTCGGGGTCTTTAAAGTCAACTGGATGTAATTTTGGTTTATTTCAGGCTGCTGGAAACTCAGAACTCGGTGTGAAGATTTCAGTTTATCACATAGTGCCAACTCACAACAACGTTATCTTGCAGCTCTTTTTATCGAAAGACTACATGTTAGGTTTTGTATTGTTGATTGTCATTTATGCTTAGAAATATTTAACCATATATGCTTAGAGGTGTATAATCAATTGTGTAGTGATAGTCTGCAAACTTTGTGTGCATTAGAGAGCACTCTGGGAGCACGAGAGAGGTCGTACCTTGTCTTATTGTTTTATGGTAGGATTAACGTAGCTACGTCTGTTCTAGTCTAAGTGCTTTAAATGCTGGACTTCCTCACCGTGTTATCAGAATCAGAATCAGAATCAGAATACTTTATTGATCCCTGGGGGAAATCTAGGGTGAACCATCTAGGGTGAGGGGGAGGCTACCCTCTTCCTGACCAAGGATGTTTGCGTTTGTGCTTTTATGTTATAGGACCCTTTGATCAGCAGTAATGCACACACACACACACACACACACACACACACACACACACACACACACACACGGTACTCTTTGTTTGTATGTAGACATCATATGTTAATGAACCTATGCATATTCATGTAGCCTCAATAAAACAACAGTGTTACGGGAGAACGAACGAGAGCAACTGGGGTCAAGCGAAGGAACGGCGTCTGTCCGGTTCTCTCCCGTGCACGAGAAACATGAAGAACTTTGCCTACTTCGTGTCTTGCTTGCGGTGTAATTATATTGCCTTCAACGTTCCAGCGAATAGGTTCAAGCTACAAACCTATCACTACAAACTTTGTTGCAGCTGCAAATTTAAAATGCTGGTTGCAAAAACAGCCCCGACTGCTCTGCACCTGTACTGGAACCTGCTGAAGCCTTGGTAAACATGACCGTTGAGCAAGGGGGCGTTTGGGTTGGTTAACGCTCTCCTGGAGGTGTGTGACTCACCCGGTCAAATGTGATTGGTCAACAAAAGCTTCTTGCACAAAAACCTTGTCCCTGTCTATAGAGGTTATTGATTCTGTGGTTCTTAACCTCTTAACACCCACAGGTTTCCACCGACCTGTTTGGAATAGGATCACATTTATATGGAATTTTCACCTGTTTGGCGTGCCGGAAAGCTGGAAGGTCAAAATGGATCTATGAGATTTGGTTGAGAGGTAAAATCTTCTAGTTTGAAAAGCTGGGCATGTTTAGCATGTGGGGAAATTCAACCTAACCTTAACCCTCACTTATCCACTGGTGACCTGATGGACGGTAAACAGGACTAACGAGGACCACGCTGACTCTCTGCTGTTTGACACGGCCGGCCTGATTGAGGAAATGCAGGACGCTACAAGCTTCTTTGTGCTTGGGCATCAAATAAGTTGTTCTGACCCTTTGTTTCTTCTGCACACCCTGCAGCTGAACATGAACACAGCTGTTTAAGCCCAAAACAGCTGTGGCAGTAAATGGGAGGCTGCAGGGTAATAAAACATTCATTAACAAGTAATAAAGTTCAAACAGACTTACGAGCTGGACTGAGCCTCCGACCTCCAGCAGAGAAGCCACACACACGCGAGGAGGACACACACCTTCATCCTGAAGGTAAGAAGCACACTGAGCTCTGCAGAGAACTGAGCGACACAGCTGGATTTGATTAGTTATTCATTTACTCGGCTATTGGCAAACGGCTGGGGGTCCTCAATGAAACACAACCGAGGTGGAAGCTCCTGTTTGTTTGTATGCAGAGCTGAGTGTGTAACAAAGGTGAGTTTACTCAGCAGGGGGTTTTGGGTCTTACCTAACACTGTTGACTCTCAGGTTATCAGAACGCAGGCAGTCACCTGTCTGCTGCCGGCCGGGCTCCTCGCGACGCCAGAAAACACGATCAAAGGTCAACACTAAAGCATTTTGGAGAATTTTAATAAAACAGA
>NC_140607.1:39608741-39676241 GCF_057381915.1 Diplotaxodon limnothrissa
AGACCGATTTGTTGGTCAGTGATGTGTTTGTAGCTAACATGTTAGCATGCAGCTAACGCTGCACCAAATATCAAAACACAACTTCCTTCTTCAGTGGTGAGCATGAGATAAAATACATGAATGTATTCATTAGCCTGCTAATTTGCCTTAGCAGGCTAATACATTTGTATGAAACTATCTGTAACTACCACGCTTTGTTAGGCTAGCAGGTACCATTTAAGCTTAAAGTGTTTAAAACTAAAACTTTTAGAGTGAAAGTAAAATAATGCTCTACATTTAAAATTTTCATTTGAGCTTTTTTAAATTAAATACATAACGTGTAAGCTAAAGTGCTAGCGTGGTGGCTAATGCTGCATAACAAGGCTAAAGTGTCAATAAAGTTGCTCTGATAATAGATGAATGTAGTCACAAATAGTTATTTTATAATTAACTCAACAAACTAACACATTACTACTGAATTAGTATTCAGGCACAGCATGCAGTCCTGTGAAAAACTGAGTCCACCCCACGCTTCAGCGGTAAGTAAAACCAGCATTCATTCATGCACAGCTCTCTGAGGTCTGGACTTTGACTGGACCGCTGCAGCAGCTTCATTCTTTTTTTTTTCCATCCGTTCTGCTGCAGGTTTCCTGCTGTGCTTGTAATCAATGTCCGGTTTGGTCCAAGCTTTAGCTGTGAGACAGACGGCCTCACATGTGAATACTTTGGCATACAGAGGAGTTCATGGTTCATTCAGCGAGCCACCGTGCTGACAGTTGGTACGAGGTGTTGGTGGGGTTTGGCAACCTAAACTGAGAAGAGGCTTTCACTAGTAACCCTTCCATCCAAACAAAGGGTGGACTTAGGATTTCACAGACTGTGTTGTTGTTCATCAGATTTAAATCATTTTGAAACCAGTTAAGCAGCTGATATGTCCTGTACTTTCTTTTCACTATGACCACACCTGGACAAACTGACCAGGTGGGCTGTCTACCAGAAACTCAGTGTTGTCCTCTGAAGAAGTCTGAGTGTTGAAAGACTTGGCGACTTTAGCATCTTCTTCTTGTTTTCACACATACATGACATCCTTTAACACAGAAGCTGGAGCATGCAGACCAAAGCACGGCACACGTAAGCTCACAGACACAGATTCAAACATACATGAAGGACCGAACACGACTGGTCATGCAACAGGAGCCTGCATCTTTTGTTTCAGCTTGTCCTCACGAAGCAGCGCATTCAGAACAAACTGTACCAGTGTGTGGGGTACGGGGGGCGGAGGGTCATATGTCGGCTAAAACTCGTTTCCATGCACGTAACAGCGCCCCCCCTCACAGGAAGTGCCCTGGGTTGGGTGATGGAGCTGTTTGGAGGAGGACGTTTGTTTGTTGCCAGAGGTGAGTTTAATGACGAAGCTTTGCTTTTTCTTATTGTTGCTGTTTCTGCAGAAGACGATGGCGCCCTCTAGTGGTTGGTTGGAAACATCTCTCTGTGATTGGTTGATGAGACGTGAGCAGGTTCCTGTCTTATTTCCAGCCTGAAACGTGTCCATGTGCGCGTCAGTTATTTCAGCTCGTCTCCTCTCGCTGTCGCCCCATCACAGCACCATGGTGGGTATGTGGTGAACCAGCGACGCTGGGTGAGGCACGGCGGTCAGCTGGGGAGGGTGAGGAGGAGGCGGCGAGTGCGTCGAGTGCACCCCACCTCCGCCTCCAACCACCAGTACACCTCCTCCTGGGGCGGCGCTGTCCCCCGTGGGGCGGTGCCTGGCGCTCTTCTGGTGCGCCCGCAAACCAGCCAGCTGCGAGTACGCGGACTGGCAGACGTGGCACTTGTAAGGGCGCTCTCCGGTGTGCAGCCGGACGTGGTTCCTCAGCGTGGATGACTGGCTGAAGCGACGGTTGCAGAAGCGGCAGACGAACGGCTTGTCCAGAGTGTGGATGCGCATGTGGGAGCGAAGGTTGCTGCGAGAGTTGAAGCCGCGGTGGCAGATAACACATCGCATGCGCCCAAGACTGGTGGAAGAAGTGGAGGTCGTGGAGGTGGAGCCTTCACAGGTGTGGAAATCATCTGCAGAGAAGAAGAAGAGCTTCAGACTGAACTCTGAGACCACCCTCTCACCTGTGGAGAGGAACCTTTCAATTCAACTTTATTTATACAGCACCAAATCACAACAACAATCGCCTCACAGAGTGTTTCCTTCCCACTGTCACTGTCAAGCTTCTGCCCCAACAGCACCTCTCTGAAACTTGGCTGCTTCTTCTTCTTCTTCTTCTTCTTCTTCTTCTTCTTCTTATTATTATTATTATTATTATTATTATTATTATTATTATTATCTTATTATTATTATTATTATTATTATCTTATTATTATTATTATTATTATTATCTTATTATTATTATTATTATTATAATATATATATATATATATATATATATATATATATATATATATATATATATATATATATATATATATATATATATATATATATATATATATATAGGCACGGTGGTTAGCACTGTTGCCTCACAGCAAGAAGGTCCTGAGTTCAATTCCACCATCAGGCTGGGGTCTTTCTGTGTGGAGTTTGCATGTTCTCCCCGTGTTTGCGTGGGTTCTCTCCGGGTACTCCGACTTCCTCCCACCGTCCAAAGACATGCAGCTTGTGGGGATAGGTTAATTGGATAATCCAAATTGCCACTAGGTGTGAATGTGCGAGTGAATGTGAGTGTGAATGGTTGTCTGTCCCTGTGTGTTGGCCCTGTGACAGACTGGCGACCTGTCCAGGGTGTACCCCGCCTCTCGCACTATGACAGCTGGGATAGGCTCCAGCGCCCCCCGCGACCCTGAAAAGGATAAGCGGAAGCGGATGGATGGATGGATATTATTATTATTATTATTATAACATTAAATATGTATGGAACTATATATATGTTATTTATTTTTCCTATAATAATGATTATTAGTTCTATGAATAGCAATCCAACAATAATATATTTGAACATATATGCATTAAATTTTTAATTTGTCATTTTATTATATTATTATTATTACTACAAATTTTTAATGTGTACACTTTTATACTAATGTGTACTTTAACTGCAATATTACAATGATATACTTATATTATCCATTATAACACACACACACACACACACACACACACACACACACACACACACACACACACACACACACACTTTTAATAAAACCAAATATAAAATATACATTTACTTTTTAAATAGTTATTATTCCAGACTGATTAAAGATAAATTAAATATACATTATTTTTCACACACATTCATAATAATATTAATTTTTATTTTCCAAAATAATATTTTATATCTGAAAGAACTTCATGTGTAATAATACTAATAATAGTAACAGTGTGATGGATTAAAGCCCTTTCGATGACTCCAACACAGATTTAATAAAATATCAATGAAACAATGTTTTTGCTGCTGTTTTCAGGGTTCTTGCAGCGCTGCTGGATGTTTGGCTAACTGAGTAGATTTATGAATGACCTCACTGATCAATAATCAATAATGATTACCGCTCTTGGTCTTCTTGCTCTGTTCGTCCTCTCCTCCAGGAATTCCAGGGATTCCCAGGAATGTGTTGTGAGAGTTTCCGTACCAGACGAGCAGCTCCTGGTCGGGAGGGATGGTCTGAGGAGGGAAGAGAAAAGAGGAAGAGCAATAAATACTTGAATCAGCGTTTACTTTATCATAGCAACATTACTGCGTTTCATTATCACAGTATTATTGTTTTATTGTAAATATTTGATTCTTTCTTTCAAACTTGTCATAAATTCTGAAACATTTTCAGAATTTATGTTTTTCTTTTCTTCAGTTCAAATCTGTTTAAATTTCAGCTGCATGTCGTTAACCTTCGAGCATCGAGTGGAGGGTTACGCTCAGACACCTGGAGGAGCCGGTCGAAGAACGGCGCCTGAAATCAGGCCGAGCTTCATCGCTCAAGGATTTATTTTAGAGAACAGGTGACGGCAGCGCGCTGAAGCTTCCCATGTTTCCTTCACATGGATCTGGAGTCTTCTCAGGCTGATCTGAGATCAGCTTTTCCAAACATGATGAAGCGACGTGGAATAACCACACCCTCCTCTGCTCCACTGCTCTTTTGGCTGTTTTGGTTGTTTCTGTAGTTGCTGTGCTGCTTCAGTGACCTTTGTGTGCACGTTTATGGTGTAAGTTAAGAGGCGTGTAGAGTCTGTAGAGGTGTGCAGTGATGTTGGGTTTATTCACTGAAACATGGTCGCCTTCCTTTATTTATTCCTTTGTTGTTCCAGCAGGCGGTTTGATAAAAGCAACGATAAATACTTCTGAGCAGACATGAGGAGGAAAAGATCCCTGAACCACCAAGAACCTCAGCCTCCAAACCACCAACATCTCTCCATGAACGCAGGTGTACATGTACCTGGGTCACATGATGTCACCCTGCAGGTGGAAGCAGGTGCGATGATACCTGAGGAGCTGGAACATGGCGAGTTTCACTAACCTCCACCGCCTTGTAGAAGATGCTGCTGCCGATCTGGACCACCTCGAGGTTCTGCTCCTGCTCGTTCCTCGCACACTTGATGTACGTCATCCAGCTCCTCTGGTCCTCCTGACTCGCATCGATAAAATACCTGACTGTGCCGTCCTCATTAAACACCTGAGGAGGGAGGCAGGAAGAAGAAAGTAAACACCATTTCCAGCTAAAGTCATTAGTTTAGTGTTCTCACTAGGGGGTTATTTCAAAGACCTCATACACAGATAATAACTAAGCTTTTTGACATGCTAACCAGTGGAACTGCATATGAGGATCAGTTAACAGTTAGTTATCATCCTGCTAATCTGTTGGTTCAGTTATTTTAATAGCAAGCTAAGAATCAGCATATAAGTTTGTAAGTTAGATTAGCCATGTAACTTGTTGCAAGTAGTTGGATAGTTAACAGTTAACCATGTTGTTGATAAACCAATTAGCTGGCTAGGTAGCAATTGACTTGTTAGTTAGGTGTGAGCTAGCTAATATGCTAAAATCAAGTCACTAAACTTCTTAACCAGCAAACTTTAAGTAAATACTGAGGTTTGTCTGTAAAGGTCCAGCCAGCAGCTAGTTAACACTGGAAATAAGCTGAAAGACTCGATGGTTAGCATTGAGTTAGCCTTCAGGTATTTGTTTAGCAAGTATGTTTGCATTTAGCCAGCCACTTGCTCGCTGTGAGTTTTATAAGTTAGCGGGGAGCTTGTTACTAGTAGGTGACTAATTAAGTAGAGTGTTAAAATTGAGTGAGTTAGTCTGACAGCTGGTAGAAAGTCGGCAGACTTCTTATAGCTTAAAGGGAGCAAAGACACGGCCCCAGAATCAAGCCTTGGGGAACTCCATGGGGGCAACACTGAACCTAAAACCTTCCTCTGACAAAGACAAGGGTTTTTGTTTTTAATGATTTATTTATTTATTTTTAGGGAACACAAACAGCTGCTTTCCAGTAGAGGATAAGAAGGGTTATTTTTCATTATGAAACACACAAAGCTGCTCTAGAAAAAAAATCCAAGGAAAAAGAAAGACACCAAAACATGAGAGCTGGGACAGAGCAGTCTGAACGTGAACGTCGCCTCACCTCCCACATCAGGTTGTTGTTCTTGTACAGGTCGATGTGTTCAGGTGACACCAGGCGTCCGGTGAACGGACCCATCTCTGTCCCCGCTTTGATCCAGGTTTTGGAGAAAATGCCCAGACCTTCTCCTGGGACCACAGAAAACAGTAAAGAGAGGGCGTAAGAAGAACACGGCACCGGTGATCTGCGGCTGGTCTTTAAAGAGAGACCAGCAAACCCACAGAGGTTTACAGGTGAGCTTACCTGGGACTGAGCTCTGAGCGATGATCACCTCACTGGGTAAAACCAGGCTGGACAGCTTCTGCACCTCTGGACACAAACACAGCGCGCAGATTTTCATGTCAACATGTGTCACTCCTGCTTCTACAATTGGAATTCAAAAATGAAAATAGAAATGACAGCGCTGCTTCGAACTTTTTAAACGCATTTTAAACTGCGTCGGAAACGCTCGGAGCGCATTTTTCTGCCGGTTTATGGATGAAAAAGTCCCCGAAAGATGAATACCTGATGGAAGCAGCAGGAAATGTTCCCGAGAACACGTCTACAATCAGGAAAACCCCCTGGACATTATACGGGAGAGCTGAAGGAGCGCGCGGGGAGAGAAAAGCGGGAGTAAAGGCGTGAAGATGAACGCTGAGGCCGCCGCGGGAAAACGCGACACGTCCGTCGGAGAGTTGACCCGGAGCATCCACCCGAAGCCCGGTCGCTCCTCCTAAATTGTCCCCAACGAACTTCACCCAGAACGGAAACGAATTTCACAATAAAATCACATTAAAATAAAAAAGAAGTGAGCGCGCGACAGCGAGAAACGGGCCGCGGCTCGCGCTTTGAAAGAGAGATCACGGACGTGATTACCGATCAGGAGCCAATCAGTCAGCAGCTGTTTGTTCATTAACAAACCATCCAAAGAATGTGATCAAATCTGATCAGTTATTGATGAGGATAATTAGCAACAAACAAACAAGAATCAATATTTTAAATTCATATTTAAACAGTTTAACAGATTTATTTTAAATACGAGTTTAAAGGTTAAATTAAATCTTTTTTCTGTTTCATTAAAGATTTTTATCTTTTTCGTTTTAGGCTCCAAAATTAAAATTTATGCGACACTTGTGTAAATATTTACAAATATTTACAAATATTTGCAAATATTTGTAAATATAGAGAATAAATAAAACGAGTAAAAAAAAACAGAAGAAATGAGATCAATTATTATTATTATTATTATTATTATTATTATTATTATTATTGTCGTTGTTATTAATAATAGTATTATAGTAGGATAAGTAAAATAATATTTTGTGTGTTTGTTTGTTTTTTGTGTTGTGTGATGTGTGGACATACTGCAAATCAATTTGCCATTGGAGACAATAAAGTTACCACTGACATTATTATCATTATTATTATTATTATTATCATCATTATTATTATTATCATCATTATTATTATTATGCTTGTTGTTATCTGGTGTCTCCGTTTCTGAGCTGTACGGTTGGTCACTGACCTCCGGAGAAGGACTGCGCGAGCACCTCGGCGGTGAACGCGGTCTTGGGGCTCGCGCTCGGGGCGGTGCGGTCCTCGTGCTGCAGGTGATGCTGGTGCGGGTGGTGCTGCTGCTCGCCCAGCACGTGCCTCCAGCGCCCGTACAGGAAGCTGTGCAGGATGTCCGAGGTGATGATGTCCGCGAGGGACAGCGGAGGCTTGAAGCCCGGCTTCAGGCCCAGAGAGGAGCCGGGCAGCACGGAGCCCATGGCGGCGAGAGCCGAGGGGAGAGCCGAGGTCAGAGCCGGGGTCAGGGAGAAATCCTCCCGCTGAACAAATAAAAAAAAAACAAAAAAACACAGTCAAAAACTCCTGTTTTACACCGACCGAGGAGCGAGGAGGAGACAGGAGCAGAGGAGCAGCTTGCGTGTCTCAGTCAGAGGTGAAGTTAAAATCCTGAGAGGAGCAGGAGCAAAGCGGGCGCGGGCCGTGTGGGGGGGTCTTTATATGGAGCTCCATCACCTCCTCCTCCTCTAACAGAGGGAGGGGGGAATCCTGCACGCGCTGTTATTGGCTCCGTTTACAGCTCGGCTCGTGACACCGACACCCCACCGGGAGGAGCGGAGCCGGGCCGGTACTGGACCGAGGCCCCGCGGAGGTCCAAGCCCTCTTAGGGCAGGACCTCATAGGGCAGGTGTTCACGCATGCGCAGGTCAGCTTCCTGGCGCGTGTTTCAGAGCTCACCTGCTCCTGCCTGAAGGCAGGGTTGGTAGTTTGATTTCAGCCCGCAGGTCAGGCTCATGGGCAGCTGATCAAACAAACAGCGATCAAACAGCTGATCGTTAAAAACAAAAACAGGAAACATTTCAGTTTACAACTACGTCACAAAACTGGGCGGAGACTAAAAGCGATAACAAAAATCAAATCCATCGATCAAATATGAGAAAAATGATCCTAACATCAGACTGAGACCCGCCCACAGCTCAGAAACTGTAACTGATGATAAACCGATGACTGATACATTGTTATCATTTTAATCAAGCTGACACAACAAATGCAGATGAATGTAAAATGTGTCATTTGTGTGTTTGAAATTCAATCTAACACAGATTTCTTCTGTTTAACAGGTTTGAAAATGAAGCGCAGGAATGTGTGTGTGTGTGTGTGTGTGTGTGTGTGTGTGTGTGTGTGTGTGTGTGTGTGTGTGTGTGTGTGTGTGTGTGTGTGTTTGTTTGGGGGGCTGAGTGACAGAGCAGAAAAACCGATTAGAGGACAACAGCTGCTTTCTTCATCACCTCCTCCTCATCCTCCCGCTGTCTCTCAACAGGATTATGATTCTCTCGCTCACTCTGATCTGTATTTATGAGCTTTTAAACATTTATTGTCCAAACACACACACACACACACACACACACACACACACACACACACACACACACACACAGCGTCATGAAGTGAGTGTGTGTGTGTGTTTGTGTGTACCTGTCTAGCTATCTTTGTGAGGACCGAAATCTGCATTCTACGCGCACGCACGCACGCACCCCCGCGCGCGCGCGCACACACACACCGGTCTCACAAGTTTGAAGCCTTTTTGAGGCTCCAAATGTGGTTTTAGTGTCAGGGTTACCGTTAGGCTATGGTCAGGTTTAGGGTCAGGCGTTCATCTGTAATGGTTAGCGAAAGCATTATGTCAATGAAGGTCCTCACTGGGATAGCTGAACGGGCTTGTGTGTGTGTGTGTGTGTGTGTGTGTGTGTGTGTGTGTGTGTGTGTGTGATCTTAATATTTGTGCTTATTTGAATGTAAATATAAAATCCGACATCAATCTGCTCCGGGACTCCTCGGTGAGTCCTCCGGCGGCCTCGGCCCCGGGTCTCTCCCGCCGCGCGTTCCCGGAGCAGAGCAGGGTTTTGCTGACGGGGACGCGCATGTATTGAAGCGGACACGCTTTAATGAGCTTCTCCGACAAAAAGGCCCGTGAGCGTGCCCGGTGTCCTCGCGCCTTTATCCCGCTCTTCACGGCCAATCAGGATCCACTTTAGGCGGGAAGTCAGGGGCGGTGGGGCGGCAGGTGACTGGCACGCGTGAAGACAAGAGGGGGAGGCGGGGAGGAGGTGAAAGGAGAGGTGAGGAAGAGGTGGTGGGAACGCGCACAAATGGCGCACTGATATTGTTCCGCTAACATGATTAAGCAGCGCTGCGGCCTCATTAGTATTCATGCGGCGCGCAGACGGAGCCGCAAATAATCCGCGTTTAAAAGCGCTTTAATGAGCTCAGCTGCGCGAGACACCCCCCCACCCCCCCGCTCCGAGCCTCATCACCACCACCACCATCATCATCCTCCTCTGCTGTCAGAGGTCAGTCGTGATCGTCTTTCTGACCTGTTAGATTCAGTTTTCAGTTTTTTGGAGACAAACCTGAGCCCTGCTCCGTGAGACTGTAAATAAAAGATGGCGTTAAACGTGATCTTCTGAGGCTGTTGTCTCCGCCCTCCTCTCACCAACGACCACACGGAACCACCCCAATCGGAGGTCGATCCGAGTCCGGCTCAACGTATCGGCATGTTTCAGCTGCTCAGGTTCAGGTTCTGGTTCGTTGTAAGTTGGAAAGTGTAACTTGAGCGCTGTCAGGTGTGTTCGGGTTGTAATAGAGTACATGTGCTGCACACTTCTAAGACGAACCGATGCTTAGAAATGTTTTTGCTCCGCGTGGTCATGTGACCCGGGGTGCTGAGGCGGAGCGTCTGCTCGGTCCTTATTTCTTCATCGTTTTCGAGGTTTCAAGACAAACGTCTCGCTTCACGCTCCTTCAACATGGTTTCAGGCAGAGGTCAAAGTTCAGCAGGGCGCTGCGAGCACAATTCAAACATGAGTCTGACTGAGGTTCAGTGTAGCGCAGAACAACGCCGAGTGCTGCGGACACGCTGTGGAACAACCAGGTGAGCATCTCTATGACCTCGCTCACATCAGGTGCACATCTGGTCTGCAGCTGCTCAGTAACAGAGGACGATGACGTCGCTCACTGTGTATCCAGTCTGAGACATCACTCATATGTATGTTCTCATTATTATTATTTTATGTTATCATCACTCAAGTTACAGTTTAACTTTGGTGCCAACGACAGTAAGTGTCAGTCTGCCGTCCAGCTGTTTGGGCTGGTGTGTGTGCGCGGAGGGGTGGGGGGTACAGACATGGAGGTACGTGTTAAAGACGAGTCACGCTTCCTTCGGAAGGATGTTCACCTGCTCACATCAAAGCTTTCTCCTCATTTCAAACTCAAAAGATGAAGCAGCAACTGCGGGAGCGTCCACAAACTTGTGGTCTGGCCTGTCCTCCGGAGCAAACAAAGCCTGGATGATGAACGAGGCGTCACGCTGCTCTGTAACCTTGGCTCTTTGCCTCGTGAAGGGTTAATGTTCATTGTAATGTTCTGTCATATCAGCGGGACAAACATCGACCGCAGGACTGAGACCGCACGAGTGCAGGCTTTTAGAGCAGCGCATTAATGAACACTGAGTCACGCGTCCACATACTTCTGCCCCCTGCAGCGAGGCTGGCAGACAGATTATTGGCCTGCTGGTCTCCGAGCTTCGGGGAAAAGGTTTGGACTGGATCCAGATCACCATTACTTTAATGTTTAATCAGGCCTGCCACAGACTCAGGGTTCATCTGTACTTACCGAGCTGCTTCCTGTACTTTACGACCGCCAACACTCTCCTCCGCACCGCAGCACACACTCACGCCGGTCCAGCTGTCTCTGTGAGGACCCGCGGCAATATAATGCAATATGGGGACTGTGGCGCTGACCCTGAACTGGATTCTACTGTGAGCGCGAAACGTGTTCAAATACTGGCCCTTGTGCAGGTGTCTGAGGATGGCACACTAAAACGTTCCATAAAGTCATCAGACGATAAGGAAACGTCCTATTTCTTTGATAAGTTACCAAAAGAATTGATAGCTGCCAGTTTCATACTGAATAATTACTGAAGTGCTGCACTCAGTGACTGCAGGGTCCCCTGAGGACGCTAATGACACCACAGTCCCCACACAGGCACATATACGAGTACACCTACACTGGCAGTAATAACAGAGCTCTCACTTTTTCCCTTCATCTTCATCACTTTAAACATTTGTCACTCTGTTCAGCGCAGTGGGAACAAACGCCTGTCGGTCAGCTTCAGGTTTACAAAAATAACGCCGTCTCGTCACGCTCATCGTGAAACAGATGCCATCTCTGAAACTTGTTGCTCCTGCAGGAGGCCGTGTTGGGGCGGGGCTTTTAACTCTGCTCAGGTGCCCGGCGCCTCGAGCTGCAGACCTGATGGATCACTGTTATTGATCCCCGGGGATCTGCAGGCGTGTGATTACAGTAATGCCCTAATGATGGATGACATCAGGCCGTCACTCAGACCATCTGTCTGCGCTCCGGGAACATGAATAAATGATAACTCCCACTTTTCATGTGAGAAGAGCTGCTATGTATTTGTGAGGACCGACTCCACACCAGCTAATGAAAATTCAGAATCTAACAGACGAACAGAAAAATGTCTGAAGTCTGAGCTGCAGCTTTGACCCAAGATGTCCCAGCTTTCCTCAGATGGCTTCAGGAATCCTCCCGGGTCTTCACAAACATCCGGCTGAAAACTTTAAATGTTGCAGGTTCTGGAGGTCCGCCTCTGTGGCAAACATGTTTTAACTGGAAGTTTGAAATCCATCTGAAAGATTTGGATTGGTTGGCTGAGGCACAGACTGCAGAGGGAGCGCTTTATATTCCCTGAACTGGCTCCACAACAGTTCTCACTTTCAAATGTGAAGACTTGGGGCAATTCGGATCGGATGATTCCAGCACAGCAACGAGTGTTAAGGTCAGTAAGAGTAAACCTTAAATCAGTTACCTGATAGCAGAAACATCGATGCCACGTTTGGCAGTTATGGCTCAGATATGGCAAACTCAGCCTAGTGTGGGTCAAAGGAAGCTGTTTCTATGGAAACGATGAGCTTGGTTGTGTTGATGCACGCTCAGTCATCCAGGTAAGGAAAGCTTGATTCTGTTCTTCTGGATGTTGTCAGTGAGAGAAACGTTTCCTCATCATCAGGTAACTCCTTCAGTCTCAGCTGACTGCAGGGTTCAACCTTATGAACAGGACATTGTGCTGGAGGTCAGTTTATCATCATTAATATGCAAATTCTTATGTCCACTGATCAATGTCCATGAGAAGCATTCACACAGAGCTGTGAGGCGGATGCAGCATTGTTCATCAGTGCTGCATGTGTCAGCCATTGTGCAGATGTCCTGTTTATAAGGTTGAACCCTGCAGTCAGCCAACACTGAAGAAAACGTCCAGATGAACAGAATCAAGTTTTTTGGATGGTTTGCTGCTTGTTTACAGGCTGCTGTGGGAACCGCTCACCAAGGCTCTCTCAGCACTGCTGTTTGAGAACATCTGGGCAGGACTTGTCCGGAGCAGCGGCTGTCCACGCAGTCCACCACGCAGCTCTGAGACCGCAGCTCGTTCACGTTGACCCCATCTGAAGAGGCTGAACCTAAAATAACACCAAGCACAAACTGACGGGCGGTTTCTGTTTCAGACCTGCTCCAGAACTACAGCACTGGGTTTGCATCAGAAGTGTCAGAACTCATTAAAGGGAAGCAGCGGGTTTAATGTAGAGATGGAAGACTTCATGAGAGGACATGAACAGGTTTGTCACGTGGCTGCAGCTCTCAGCAGCTGAATGTTTGATGTGAATGCACGTCACAAAGACACAGTCAGAAAGAATGAGCCCATTTATTAACCCTCATGTTAATCATCATCCTCGACCACCGACAGTCTCGTGGCTCGGGTTCATACACAACTCTATCTGTCAATAGAATCTAATAGAAAAATCTGCAGGTTACAGTTAGGACGTCTGTCCATTAGAAAAACAACAGAAACCATAAAACCAAAAAGCTCCCCGTCCCCCCTTCAGGACCGGGATCGGGACTGGGAAGTTCTAGGCCAGAGTGGAGCGAGCGTCGTGTCCGGTTCAGGTCCTGAGACGCTGCGAGAACCGGACACCAGGCCGGCGTCCGCTCCACCGTTAACAACTCCGGGGGGGGGGGGGGGGGGGGGGGGGGGGGGGTTTAACCCCTTCACTATAGCTCCCCACGCCTCGGAGGGGCCACAACAACGAGCTGCGGGACTTCAACACGCCTGCGACGACAACGCTCAGCTCGTCTGGTCCAATTACAGGCGTGTTGAAGGTGGCGGCATCCAGACGGGAACAGGCGAGGAGAGAGAGACAGTTAGCCTAGCAGTCTTGAGAATATAACACATATTCAGCTTCGGTTAGACACGACACGTGAATTAAACAATATCATCTTTAACAAAGTACATTTTAACTGGAGAGCACCCGCCAGAGTGGAAATTTACACAAACCATATCATCACATCGACAAAATGAATATTCATAACAGATTTAAATAGACCCCTGAACAGGAGAACTCATTATTATCGTCATTATTATCAGCATCATCATCATCACACATACACGAAGCAGAAGCACTGATTCAACGACAACCAGATCTCCCTCGACAAGACAAACCTCTCTGTGGTCCGACACGCACAACGTTCAGAGAACTGCTCTGCCAACACGCACACAGCGCCGAGCCGACGCACAAAGTGAGCCAAAACGCACACATTTTCATTAAACGCTCAGCTAACAAACAAAACTTATAACAGCACACAGCGCTAGCATACATACACTAACACGCACGCAAAGTTTAGCTAAACGTTCAGCTAACACACAGATTAAATCCTTACTACTTGCTTAGCTGATAACGTTCAACAGTGCTAACGCTAAGTGTAGCACATGTACAGATGAGCACATTTTTAAAAAGTATCAATGAATGTGAATTTATGCACAAAACAATTTTATTGCTAACTGCATGTTAACGCTAAAGAAACTAATCAGTAGATTCAAAGTCCGGCTGCGTTTGAAAAACAAACAAAAAAACACATTTACAATCTGTGCAAGTATAAAACAGCAACAAAACAATTGTACATTTATTTTGAAGTGTAAACCAGCCCTAATATAAACAGAACATACAGCTAATGTACAGCAGCCGGCTAGTTTGTTTGGCTAACGAACATTAAAGTCGTATTTACAGAGTCACTCGTTCATGCTAGTCATGCGGTTGAATGAGACAGATGGGCGTTCAGCCTAGAAACGCTGTTTTTGGCCTTTTGCTAACACATCAGATTACACCATTTAGCAGTAACAGTGTGAGAGCTCATGCTTCCACGTTCAGACATTATCCCGTACAGCTCTACTTTTCTAATATACTTTTCCTCTAAAATGTTTACAAAATCTCCACGATCTGCATCAGGTTAAATGTTATTAGTCGTTATTTACAGTCTGTGCAACACGTCACGAGCGCAGAGTAACACCAAGTTCCCAAACAGTCACTACTGCTACGTTCCCCACAGCTATACGTAATGTAAGTCGTTAGCCACACAACGTGACGACTGCTGGAACCTGTGAAAGGGATTTTCTGTTCCCTGTATGGCTTTTAGTTAGACTGCCCGACATGTCAGGGAACTTGAAATAAGCTTAGCGCTTCCTGAGATGGAAACGAGGCTTAGAGGTTAGCTTAACCATAAAGCACCTAGGGACCAAAAATGGGAACATATAACCTTGGAACAAAGAAGCCTGAGAACTTAGGAACCTGGAAACTGGGAAGCAACTTTGGGAACATGTGACCTTAGGCATAAATGATCTTGAGAACAATTTTGGGAACGTGGTTTTGTAGACCTACCCGACACCTGGTTAACACACAACAGACAAGCACGGTGTTCAGTTAGCACATTCATTCAGCTAGCCTTTGTAACGTGCGCATAGAAAAAAACAAACAACCCCACAGCAGCTAACGTAGCGCTCGGACAGCATTTCCATTTACTTACATTCAGCTAACAGGCACCACTTAGCTAACGAAGCACAGCTAGCAGAAACATTCACACAGCTGAGGTAACACACACGTTTGTTTAGCTAACACGGAATCGATAACTTCATTGATCAGCTCCTGAAATTTCCTCTAAAAACAAATCAGAAAATAGAAATGCGACCAACAACAACAATAATAAAGTTCACTCAAAGAAAACTTATCTTCCCAGACTCGGTCATAAAAGCGGAGGCAGGAAAACGTGGCGGTGACTGGAGGTTAAATCGTGTGAGAATACAAAGCGTTAGACCACAGAGAGATCTGGCTTTAGACAACGCAATACAAGTCGCTATTTATTCATTGTTACATCATAAAAACCTAAAGAAATCACTATAAAGATACAAGAATAAGAGCTATGGTCAAACCAAAAGAAAACAGTAATGCATCATTGCACCTCCAAGTTGGCGACTGAACAGGTAAAATTAGGAGAAACAGACCCAGCGAGCAGATTTAGTACAAAAACTTTACATTTCCATCCGATGTCATTAAAACGGTTTGATGCCAAAATAAAAAACAAACTGAGTCAACACACAGCCTGACGCATGCTTTAAAACATTATCATAACCAAAATAATGATAATAATAATATTAATATCTGATTTTCATACTCAAGACTGCTAAGCCTTATACCGTTTTCTTATTGGAAAATAAAACTAGACAAAATATAGATTATACTGGATTTCGTTTTGTTCAAAGCCACACGGATACATCTTGAAATTCAAGTTTGATAAAAAATAAAAACAAAGAAAAACCAGGTCTACACCGCGGGAGACCGGAGGCTAGTCCAAAAACATCTGCCTGACAAAATATCGACTTTGTAAGGTTAAAAAACAGAAAGAAAGTTCGTGATTTTTCAGTTAATCCTTAGTTTTTCTCTACAAAAGGAGGAGGAAGCGGCAGAGCGTTGCTAGGAAACCCCGATTCGGACGCCATCGACAACCATCCGAGGCCTTCGCCGGTGAGGGAGGAGCCTCTAGTGATCCTGAGGAGACAGGAAGTGACAGTGACATTTAGCCGTCGTGACAAACGGGAGGAGGACATCGCTGTGAAGCAGAAGGCGCCTGTGTTACCTGTATCTGGGCGGGGTTCCACAGGTAGGGCTGCTGCTGCTGCTGTCTGTAGTATTCTGCTAATGCTGCAGTGTAGTCTGGCACTGAACTCTGCTGAGACGACTGAGCTGCACGCACACGCACACACACACACACACACACACACACATGTAGTGTGATGTTGTTCATCAATCAGCTGGTTTTGTATGGGCTCAAAATGTGGTCATAAATATTTTGTACTTGTAAAAAAGATTTGTGTGCGTAAAAAAGATTTGTGTGCGTAAAAAAGATTTGTGTGTGGACTTAGAAAAAAAACCCTGCAAGTTACAAGTACGGATTTTGACCCTATTTTTCTTCCCTTCATCTGATTGGTCAATGTCATGTCAATCACAAATGTAACAATCCAATCAGAGAACAGATGGGTTTGGCTGTCGAGGGGCGCTTTTTTGAACTGCAGGTCCTTGAAGGGTGATACAGTTTGAAGCTGGAGGATCTCTATATAAATATCCGATAGCAGCTAGGTCCCCTAACTTTCAGTAGCTGTTGAAAGGATAAAGTTGTGGTATATCAGTGGTTAGAAATAACATTATTACTTTAGGATTAGTTTAACACAAAGTCAGGGCTGACCCGGGACCATTGCTGTGAGTCACAGTGCGCAGCATAAAAGTCCTTTCACATCGGAGCAGGATGTGCTGCTAATGCTAACTGCTAACTAAAAGCAAAGGATCCAGAATTTGTTGCTGGCTGCTGGGCTCTGTGGGTTTTTGCAGCAGCTCTACCTGTACTAGATGCACCTGCTCCTTGTCTTTTCTATCTCTGACTTTATGTCCTCTACAAGAGTTTGTTTTTCTTGCTGGTTCTTCAAATGTTCAATAAAAACATGTATGCTAATTCATAACGAAGAAAGCTTTGTAATGAAGACTGTCATTTACAAAACACTGCCCCCCCCCCGCGGTCCGCAGCGCTGTTGAAAAGGCTGTGGAAGTCCCTGTATTAAACACGTAGACCTGTGACACAAAAATCACCAAACTCGGACGACCACAGACTGTTTTCCTTCGTGGTGATGAAGGAAAACGCTGGGTTGGCATGTAAAAGGGCATTTATTCCCTTCAAGGACCTGCAGTTCAAAAAAGCGCCCCTCGACAGCCAAACCCATCTGTTCTCTGATTGGATTGTTACATTTGTGATTGACATGACATTGACCAATCAGATGAAAGGAAGAAAAATAGGGTCAAAATCCGTACTTGTAACTTGCAGGGTTTTTTTTCTAAGTCCACACACAATTTTTTTTACAAGTACAAAATATTTATGACCACATTTTGAGCCCATAGTTTTACATGCAATGAGGCCAAACTTGACCTTCACACTGCAAATGTCCCTGAGCAGGAGCAGCACAGGTAAAAACAGGAACTGTCAGCTGCCTGCTGCCCCGCACACACTTGTGCACGCCTACCTTTGTTCTTTAGCTCAACTTGTAACGCACACCTGACAGCCGCTCAGAGAGAAACGCAGAGAAGTGACTTTTCTTTCTGAGACGGAGGAACAGCCTGAAGCGTCACCAGTGTTGGTGAGTAACAGAGTACATGAACCACCGTTACCTATTTAAAATACAAAATATGAGTAACTGTATTCCGTTACAGTTACAGTTTAAAAAGGTGGTATTCAGAATACAGTTACTTTGTTGAAATAAAGGATTACACGGCGGTCTTTTCCCGTTTCATATGTTCGGCTATGCCCTCTCTGTTTTTGGTTTCCATGCCGGTGGAAACCCAAACAAAACACGCATTAAGAGGCGCCAATGTCTGTGTCTCAATCTCACGGCCCACGTCACCTCTACATGTGGCCGCATACTGACATGAAGAAATATTTTTAAAAATTACTGTTCAAAAAATGACTTAATAAGAAGGCAACAGGCAGAGTGTTACAGGCATCGCCCTGAAGAATGTAGCCTCATGGGCAGTGTAGTCCAGCTGTAAGTAAGCTATTAAGACTCGACTGTACGCTGTGTTCCTGTTTCCTCTGAAACAATAAGCTCCGTTGGAGTCTTTCAACGCCTCTCTCTGTCTCTTGCTAGCAAAGTCGACCCAGACAACAAAGTAAAGCTAGTTTTCAGCTACGAGCCCGACACGAACCCGACGTATTAGCCAGAGGTCCCTTTGCTACGGTTCGGAGCCGCGGACCTGTTTTACAGTGGGGCAAAAAAGTATTTAGCCACTCCTTTGTTGCCCGGGCGGTGTGTTTTGGATCATTGTCATGTTGGAAGACCCAGCCTCGTTTCATCTTCAAAGTTCTCACTGATGGAAGGAGGTTTTGGCTCAAAATCTCACGATACATGGCCCCATTCATTCTGTCCTTAACACGGATCAGTCGTCCTGTCCCCTTGGCAGAAAAACAGCCCCATAGCATGATGTTTCCACCCCCATGCTTCACAGTAGGTATGGTGTTCTTGGGATGCAACTCAGTATTCTTCTTCCTCCAAACACGACGAGTTGAGTTTATACCAAAAAGTTCTACTTTGGTTTCATCTGACCACATGACATTCTCCCAATCCTCTGCTGTATCATCCATGTGCTCTCTGGCAAACTTCAGACGGGCCTGGACATGCACTGGCTTCAGCAGCGGAACACGTCTGGCACTGCGGGATTTGATTCCCTGCCGTTGTAGTGTGTTACTGATGGTGACCTTTGTTACTTTGGTCCCAGCTCTCTGCAGGTCATTCACCAGGTCCCCCCGTGTGGTTCTGGGATCTTTGCTCACCGTTCTCATGATCATTTTGACCCCACGGGATGAGATCTTGCGTGGAGCCCCAGATCGAGGGAGATTATCAGTGGTCTTGTATGTCTTCCATTTTCTGATGATTGCTCCCACAGTTGATTTTTTCACACCAAGCTGCTTGCCTATTGTAGATTCACTCTTCCCAGTCTGGTGCAGGTCTACAATACTTTTCCTGGTGTCCTTCGAAAGCTCTTTGGTCTTGGCCATGGCGGAGTTTGGAGTCTGACTGTTTGAGGCTGTGGACAGGTGTCTTTTATACAGATGATGAGTTCAAACAGGTGCCATTCATACAGGTAACGAGTGGGGGACAGAAAAGCTTCTTACAGAAGACGTTACAGGTCTGTGAGAGCCAGAGATTTTCCTTGTTTGAGGTGACCAAATACTTATTTTCCACCCTGATTTACGAATAAATTCTTTACAAATCCTACCATGTGGATTCATGGATTTTTTTTCACATTCTGTCTCTCACAGTTGAAGTGTACCTCTGGTGCAAATTACTGACCTCTGTCATCATTTTAGGTGGGGGAACTTGCACAATCGGTGGCTGACTAAATACTTTTTTGCCCCACTGTATATACGCGCCGAATAGTTTTCTATACGAGATCGCTGCAAAAAGTGCAGCCTTACCTAATGTCCACCTACTGTTACTCATTTATATTAAGATTTAAACATCTAGCTGGTATTGGTGTGGAGAGTAACCTTCAGTAATAGTAATAAATCACAGCAATAGGACATTCATGTAGTTGTAAAAAACAAGGTAATATATTAACTAATCCAAAGTATTCAGAATACGTTACTCTCATTGAGTAACGGAACAGAATACGTTACAAAATACATTTTGGGGCATGTAATCTGTAATCTGTAGTGGAATACATGTTAAAAGTAACCTTCCCAGCACTGAGCTTCACATGACACACACACGTCTTACTCTGTTTCTTGTAGTAGTCCTCCCAGGCCTTACTGTAGTCTGTCATCAAGCTCTGAGGCTGGTTCTGCTGACCTGGACACACAGACACACACACAGTCAATGTCACTGCTCGGAGCTCAGATACATAAACATCACACATTCATATACAAAATATGTTTCTGTCACAGCTCTGTGTGTCTGTCTGTGTGTGTGTCTGTGTGTGTGTCTGTGTGTGTGTCTGTCTGTGTGTCTGTGTGTCTGTCTGTGTGTCTGTCTGTGTGTGTGTCTGTCTGTGTGTCTGTGTGTCTGTCTGTGTGTCTGTGTGTCTGTCTGTGTGTGTGTCCGTCTGTGTGTCTGTCTGTGTGTGTGTCTGTGTGTGTGTCTGTGTGTCTGTCTGTGTGTCTGTGTGTCTGTCTGTGTGTCTGTGTGTCTGTCTGTGTGTGTGTCTGTGTGTGTGTCTGTCTGTGTGTGTGTCTGTTGACTTGCCTAGCTTCTTATAGTACTGCTCCCATGCTTTAGAGTAGTCCATCTGTCCTGTCTGAGCCATACTGTGACCTACACACACAGGGACACACACACACACACACACACACACACACACACACAGGGACACACAAGTCTTAGCTTCTAGACTAAACAAAGGCTGGGTGTGTGTGTCCCTGTGTGTGTGTGTGTGTGTGTGTCCCTGTGTGTGTGTGTCCGTGTCCGTGTGTCCCTGTGTGTGTGTGTGTGTCCCTGTGTGTGTGTGTGTGTCCCTGTGTGTGTGTGTGTGTGTGTCCCTGTGTGTGTGTGTCCGTGTGTCTCCCTGTGTGTGTGTGTGTGTGTGTGTGTTTGTGTCCCTGTCTGTGTGTCTGTGTCCCTGTCCGTCCCTGTCCGTCCCTGTCTGTCTGTGTGTGTGTGTGTGTGTGTGTGTCCCTGTGTTTGTGTCCCTGTCTGTCTGTGTGTCTCCCTGTGTGTGTGTGTGTGTGTGGTACCTGGGTCTTGCTGTCCTGGGTTCTGCCAGCTGGTCTGGTAGGTGTTTCCCCAGACGCCGGTCAGGAAGGTCTGCCCACTCCCACAGCTGCATAAAAACATGTGTTTAACACACAGCTGGCTGAGTCAAAGACACACACACACACACACACACACACACACGTGTCCATCATCATCAGCGTCTCAGCATGAGGCCGTTAGACAAACGAACGCGACAGAATGCAGAGGACAGTTAAACGAATCAGCTGATGTGGCGGAGCGCCCACAGCCACGCCCACAGCTGCCTCAGACTTACACGGGCCTGCGGCACTGCCGTGGTCGTGTTGGAGGTGGAAACGTCACGTGTGTGGACCGCGAAGGTTTTCATCGTGACCACAGGAAAACAGGTCACACTCGTAGCTCTTGAACTTCTCCATGAACCGTCATCACACGGCGCCATCACGGAGCACGCCCACAGCAAACATGGCCTCCGCCCTCACTCCCCCTGAGGCAGAGCGTGGAACTGCTCGTTTAGAGAACGTCACGTCATTAGGGTTTTGATCATCGATTAGAATCGACTCTGGCTTGGATGGCGTGAAATCGATTCATTAAAATCCTGAATCGATTTTATTTTGGCCGAAACGCCAGAATCTCAGGTTCAGCCTCACAACATTTCAACAACCACCAAACAGCTGAAACAGTGACTGAGAGCAGGAACACGACTCTGCACAGAGACGTGAACACACAGCGCCGACGCATCAGAGTCAGCGAGCTGTGACTTTCTCACCGACGGCACGGACACGCTCGGGGCTGAAAGCCGACAGCTCGCTGACTCTGACGTTTCGGCGGGTCGAGCTTTGTGTTCACGCCCTTTTTGCGCCGATTCTGAAGCTGTTAGTTTATCTCTGAACCTGATCCAAACTACGCTCCACATAAACACCGTCATGAACTCGCTCTGAGTTTTGCTGTTTTGCTTCGACCACGATATAATACTAAGTGCAATAATCCTTTCTGTCATCGTTGTATTTTTACTCAGTTGTATATAGTATTTGTATTTGTATTCTATTTTTATCTTATTGTATATTTATTTTATTTTATTCTATTCTGTACAGTTGTGTACTGTATTTATTCTTATTGTATTCTAATTTTTGCCTCATAACTTTTGCACTGTCCACTTCCTGCTGTGACAAAACAAATTTCCCACGTGTGGGACTAATAAAGGTTATCTTATCTTATCTTATCTCACTTCATGCACAGCTCTCCCCCCCTCCCTCCCCCCCTCCCTCCCTCTTTACCCTCCACAGTGTCAGCTTTGTTTTGTAGATATAAAAATATAGATACGCAGTGATAAGTGATCAGAGTTATAATATTTCTGACTGTCTGAGGCAAAATTTCCCTGATTCAAATCGAATCGATTCCAGAAATCAGTGACGATACCCAGCCCTAGTTTCCATGGTTACCTGAAACTACCTGTTAGGTATCACATTTACCTGCAGTGAAGTTAGCAATGCCTTTAAACAGTCAGCCAATCAGAGCGCAGCTGGCTATCATTACAACAGGATGTTCAGACTCAGAGCGGGGGTGGGGAACTCCAGGCCTGAGGAGCTCCTTTAAATCAGCTGCGATCATCTAAAAGCTGCAGGCCTGGACTTCCCCACCCCCGCTGTAGAAGAACACCAAAGCAGCCCTGCCCACTCATGGACTGGACTCGCTCCGTGGGTGCAGCGTCCTTCCTGCTTCTGAGGGACGTGGATCACGGACGTATGTGCTGTGTGACGGCAGCGTGCGCTAAGATCTGAGGACTCTTACTTCTGGTGTGCAGCGGGACCCTGGGTGAAGGGGCTGAAGCCGAACCCTCCGTTACTCATGATACCCGAACCCTGTGGGAGGAGACGCAGGTCAGCGCTCGTTCTTCGAGATAAAGCATCTACAGAGGTGCGCTTGTTTTACATACCCCGATCTTGTCATCTATTAGCTGGCGAGCCAGGTCCATCTGCTGGGCGGTGCCTCTGATGGTAAAGACCCGGGTGTTGGGGTCAGTGGAGGGTGGGGGGTTCCTCTGCAGCTCCACGTGAGCTCCAGACTGCTGGTTAATGCTCTTGATGGTTTCTCCACCTGCAGACACAAACAGCAGGTGTCATTCACACAGCTGATCAATATGAGCGCCGGGGGCGGCCCCGGGTCAGCAGGACTGTGCAGAGGTGGTGAGTCCTTCAGCAGGGCTCAGTGGTGTCACTGCTGGGAAAACGCGACAAAGCTCAGGTGGAAACCATCGGATGAAGATGTTGGGAGCGTCCGACAGACGCTCAGAAGCGCTCAGAGTAGAAAAGAGTAGACCCTGTTGTTCTTTGCTGTTTCTGACAGAAACAGACGTGCTTCATTCATCGGTGGGATTTTAATGTGTTTACACTCAAAGTAAAATCATGTTGCAGGATGCTGCATGGAATCAGGGGATGACCTCGATGGCTGGGTTAGCTTAGCACTCTTGGACATGTCGGTCTATGTGACTTTATATTAGAGCTGGGCGATAGAACGATAACTATATGTATTGTGAAATAACTTTTTCTCGATAGAAAAATTAAACTATTGAGATAGGCCTCACCGCTCTTGTCCTCTTAAAAAAAAAAACCCCAGCCAATCCAAATTAAGTAGCGCAGAGCCGAACCAATCACAGCCGCAGTGTCACGTCACGTGACTTGTTACGTACAGCACAAGTGCCAAGCCGCACATGTGTATTTGTTTGGGAAGCAGCCAGCCGCCGTGCCGCCGGGTAACGGAGGAAATGAGTGTGCCGAGAGCGCGACCGAAGGTTACCGAGGAGAAAACAGACGATGGTTCCAACGCCGGAGAGATTGTCGAACGGAAGAGCCACAGAAGCTCCGCAGTGTGAAGGTATTTCTGCTATTTCAAGTCTGACAAAAAACAGAGCAGCTGCACTGTAAATGTGCCGAAAGCAAGTCTGGAAATACAATAAAGCGGTGCAGCTCAGTCTCTGACTGGAAGCGCTGATTCGTCATTCGGCTTTTGTCAGACTAGTAACTGTTACAGCTGTTTGAAAAGCTCAGCTATACAACAAGGAGAGATTGAGAATTTCCTTTTAGTTCTCAGTTTATTTGATATTGACAAAAGTTAGTCAGTTTTGTCTGATCTTCTGTAAAACAAACTAAGATTTATTTTTAGAATTAATATTTTGTTTCTAAGTGGAATTGACAGTTTAGTCTGTTTTGTTTGTTCTGTTTTGAAACTTAAACGCTTTAGCGGCTGCCTTTTGTGTAGTTTGCAATATTTGCCTTTATTTATCTGAAAAAGTCTCATGTTCGATAAGTACATCTGCCCTGTTGAACTTATTATGGGAAATAAATATTTAAATCAAAACAAGCTGCTGATTATTTCACATTTTACTTGTGAGCAACGGCACATTTAAATCTTACAAATATAGTTATTTGGCTTATATCGTGATAGATATCGTTATCGCCTGAAATTAAAAACACATCGTGATATGAAAAAAATCGCCCAGCTCTAGTTTAAATAAATGGAAGTTGAAAACCTCGACTTTAACTTTAAACCTGACTTGAGGATTTTATCTGATTTGCTTAATTCTGGGAAAATTATTAAATTAAATTTCAGTTTGTGTAATTAGCCGCGGAGCCTGGGGGGCTTCACAGGTACAGCTGGTCCCAGCAGGACGGTCAAGATGAGGACAGGAAACACGAACCTGCTGGCAGAGACCAGGAGGAGGACATGTGTCGACTCAGAGCTGCTGCTGTCAGTCTGAAGCCTACAATAATACAAAGAAACCCAACAATCATATGACCCCCTATGAGCAGCACTTTGGCGACAGTGGGAAGGAAAAACTCCCTTTTAACAGGAAGAAACCTCCAGCAGAACCAGGGGCGGGGAGGGGCGGGGCCAACCTCCATACTGAACCTCATTTCCACATGAACACAGTGGAGCCTGCTAGATCTGATCAGCTCTGAGTCTGACCCCGAGTATAACCCTGATAATTAGAGGTTAAAGGTCACCTCTTCTTTTGTTTCATTCTTGGATTCTGTTTCAGTAGTTTTGCATTAATAACCCATCATCAGGGCCGGCGCAGCCCCTCACTTCATCCTCCACCTCTGTGATTGGCTGCTCCTCACAACCAGCAGGTCTGAATGTGTGGGGGGACTGTCAGCACGAAGAATTCATCAGAGGAAACGAACACGGGGTCCTCTAAAGTGGTGCAAAGTAAGAGTGTGTGTGTGTGTGTGTGTGTGTGCGCGCGCAAACAGGCCATATGGTGTCTAAACACGCTGCACTTGACATCTTCTTCTTTGTGGCTTTTAATTTGGAGGCTGCTGCTCGACCCTCTTGACCTCCAACTCTCTCACAAACACACAGGTTGATGGGCTGTAAGAGGTTTTTAAATAGAGTCAATGAGGCTGCGCCGCCTGTTGTTGGTACTGTGGGGTTAAAATGTGTCTCACTGATGTTTGCAGGACGTCTGCTCACAGCACAAACACTCAGGACCAAAACACCAAAATAAGACGCACAGTGACAGGATTATAAGATCATTATCATGTTACTCATCCAATCCACGTCGCGCAGTTTCTGCTGCAATGAGCTAACGCAGCCTCGTTCACGTGGATTAAAGTGAAACTTCCTCAGATTGCTGTGATCTTTAGATTGTGTTTAAAAACGAGACACGCTCTATTATTATTCTGTTCAGGGGGAAAACAACCGTATTCAGTCTGAGTTCACAGCATGTTCCATAAATCACCGTAACTAACTGCTATACTGGCGCTGCTGTATGGCATCACACTCAGTGCATGTCAATCATCCATCTCACGAGTTTGCTAGCTACAAAAATAGTAATAATAATTGTTATGATTATCTTGAGTAACGCACACAATGTGGAAAATGATTCACTCGGACTTACACAAACTGCCCCAGTGTGAAAAGGTGCAAATCCTGTTTGCAGGCGTTTCAGGCGGATTGCACCCTTGTTATCTGAGCCATGATTTGTATTTGTCATTAAAACCTGCAGCATGTTAGTGCGGTCATGCAGGGCGCACATTTCAAACCTTGAACAGACAACATTGAAATCCAAGCATATTCAAGGTTTTCAGGCACCCGTTTGAACCTTGACCTTTGCATTAATGTAAACACATTGGTAAACACAAACGACAGCAGTGTGAACGTCTTCCTCACCTTCAGTTTTCTAACCAGACTAAGCAGACTCAGTTTCCTACCTTTGCCAATGACCAAGCCACATTTGTCAGCAGGGATGGTGTATGTCACTTCCTGTAGGGGGCCAGGAGAGCCCATAGTCCAATCACCACGACCTCTGACCCGCCCGCCCCGCAAGGCTGAACCGAAACCATCACGTTCCTGTGAAAACAGCAACATGTAAAAGGACCCATGAAGCAGAACATAAACAAAGGTCCCCGCTCAGAAGAAAAACCAACGTGTGTGTGTTTACCTGTGCTGTTTGGATGAGTTCATTGATGAGGTGGACAGCATGCTGACAGCGGTCCGGCTGACCCATCACCATGGCAACACGTTCTAGACTGACACCATCATCTAAAAGGTCAGAGGTCAAATCCTCAGCAGTGTGAACAGAAAGTCCGTTGCTTATCTGTTTCTACACTTGTGTAAACAAGCACTGTAATAAAATGATTAACTCACACTGACCAGTTGAACTGTGGATTAAACTGGTGTGAACACAAAATCAGACTAACCAGCCTGAGCTGTCTCTCTGCTAATGCTAGCTAGCTTACCTGCAAAGAAATACGTCGCCTCAGAGGATTAAATGGGGACAAAGTTAAAGAGCAAGCTAACGGTTCCCAGCTAGCTGCTACGGTAGCCATCAAGAAGTCAACTAGTAAGCTAATGCTAGTCAGAAGAAAGGCAGTGTGTCAAGTCAATCTGAGCGTTTGTTCCTCCAAAAGCAGCCGGACAAACTAACAGCTTTAAATATGACAGAGATGAAACCAGGATGATGTTCACAATAACGGCACTGAAGATGATGAAGCAGGAAAGTGCAGAGAAGCAGCTGACGCGTCCACATCATGGTGGAAGCTGCTCACTGGTGTTCATGGATGATGTGATGATAGGAGCTGCAGAACGAAGCGGACTCGAAGCTCACATTCAGAAAGATTCAGCACGTAATGAGCCAAAGCATGACACACCTGCTTTAAACTGGATCCGGACCCCTGCATCGTTCTGGATCTTTTTGATCATTTCTCCATTTCTGCCAATCACAATGCCGACAGCAAACCTGGGAACGGGAACCTGAGGACAGACGGAGAGATCAGCACGGCGTCTAAACACAACCATCCCAGGAACGCTTGTTTGCCCAAGTCATACATCCAGGCTGGTTCCTCCCAGTCGGGCGCCGAAGTCACTGCGACCCGATCTGAAGTCTCCGTCCTTCTCCCGGATCACCTCCAACACCAGCTCCCTCGCTGCCTGCAGGAGGAAACGGCCCGGGATTAGCCCCGCCTCAAAGGATGGAACTAAAAAGCATCGAAATATTTACCAACTTTCTGCTTGACCTCAAGTCTCCAATTCGATCAGTAACCTTTTGTCATTGAAAGCCAAAATCTTTTAAGGATCATCTAAACCGAACCAGCCCAGGACCTCGGAGGAACCCATGACAGATCCAACAAATCAGAGCCCTGAATCCGCCCGTAGGTTCCACTGACAAATCCTGTTACAGGATGTCCTCAAACTTTGTGGATTCAGCGGTAAATCTTTCCTCACTAAACACTTTACAGCAAATCTGTAGTGAAAAGAATCAGATCAGGATGTTTTTTAGATGATTGTAACTGGTCAGTTTCCCTGTATTAATAAGCTGCAGATAGTCACATGGTCTCATTTCATTAGGACGCAGCTGCTGTACGTGGCTCCAGGTGTCCTCAGCTCGTCCTTTGACGGCTCCTGCTTCACTGACGCTCAGTAATAAATCAGCAGTCTGCGTCACAGTTATCGTCCTGCAGAACGATTACTCCTGGACAGTACTCGCCGGCGTACCTGCACTTTGTACGGGTCTCCGGAGATGCGCAGGGGTTTGTCGGCCCCCGTTGGCATCGGGCCGTCCTGGATCATCATCATCTTCACTCCAGCTCGCTCCTGAAAACCAGAGCAGTTAACATCACTAACATTTCCTGCTATTTGAAACCCTGTTATTCAATCGGCACCTCAGTCCTGACCCTACAAACGTTCCTGCTTCACGATCGTCACGATTTGTTCTATAAAAGGAAAACACCTGATTTCATGGCGAACGCTCTAAACAGGACGTACACACTCCACCAGCCAGCACAGATAACTCTCCTCAGCAGGGTTACGAAAGTGAAAACGATCTGATCGTGGCTCAAGAGTTGGGAGTTCGTCTTGTAATCGGAAGGTTGCCGGTTCGAGCCCCGGCTCGGACAGTCTCGGTCGTTGTGTCCTTGGGCAAGACACTTCACCCGTTGCCTACTGGTGGTGGTCAGAGGGCCCGGTGGCGCCAGTGTCCGGCAGCCTCGCCTCTGTCAGTGCGCCCCAGGGCAGCTGTGGCTACAATGTAGCTGCCATCACCAGTGTGTGGATGTGTGTGTGAATGGGTGGATGTAGTGTAAAGCGCTTTGGGGTCCTTAGGACCAAGTAAAAGCGCTATACAAATACAGGCCATTTACCATAAAATAACTACAAAGAACTCTGAGTCATTAAATGATTATAATTATGTAAAAGAAACACTAAACTTGTTTATCTAAAGTTCAAAGACTTGGAAACATGTCTGTCTGCAGACCCAACAGTGAGCGGAACCATGTCAGCTGTCATATTCATTTCACCTCTCGCAGTGACATCACTTCCTTGAGCGAGAGCCCCCCCGTTGATCTGAACCTGTGACGTGAATCTACCTGCAGCTGTTTGATGGTGTCTCCTCCTCGGCCAATCACCAGCCCCACCTTGCTGGCTGGGATCAGCATTTCCTGCACCGAGGCCCCGCCCTCTCCATCGCCATGGAAACCCGGACCGTTTCTGCAGCGGTCCACGATCTGGGCCAGCAGCCGCTTCGCCTGCCTGAAAACAGCCAGACGTGACAGAGTTTAGCGGGAGCGTCGCTTCACCTGCAGCTCCGCCAGCTCCAGCTTCACTAACTCACTCGATGCTCTCCGGAGTCCCCGTCAGAGAACACGGCCGCTCCATCAGACCCCCGCCTTCTGCAGAAACACGCATGCGTCAGGTAAGTCGTCAGGCCGTTTAATTCAAAGGGACCACGGAGAAGTTTGGACTCTCCGTGGTCCGAGGAAACGTAAAAACACGGAGCGCTGAACTCACCGGGAGCGATCTGGATCTTACAGCCCGACTCCAACTGGATCCTGGTGATCTGTTCTCCTCCCCTGCCAATAACTGAGGTGGAGGAGGACAGACGTAATTAGAGGAACATCCACCTGCTGCTTCTGTACATGCAGTAAGTAAAGGACCGTGACTCCAGGTCAAACACACTGACGTCAGCCTGCTTCCTCTGAGGTACCGGGAAGGAAAATGAGACTTGGCTCAGCTGATGTGCTCGAGGCTTCTGAGGCCAAACGGCGCCTCGGACCCACATTCTGGTTCTGACATTAACGTCTGACTTATGGGGTTTGCATCCAGACAAACCAGAACCGTCGCAGTTCTGAGTCAAAGGAAAGGTTCAGTAAAAACGCCGAGACAGCAGGTTACCATCAGACTGGAAGCCCATTGGCTGAGGAGAGGATTTAGTCTCTGTGAGAAAGGTTTCGATGCAAATACCATCCCCCTGTTTACCTGCACACAGCCACAGGCTGCTCAGATGTGATTGGTCGCTAGAAATGAGACTACAGACAGACACCAGGACGCCTGCAGAGCACAGTACAGGGGAACAGCTCCAGGTTCACACGCATATTCTATGTAAAGGTTCGAGAGCCCAGCGAAAGGTCAGAGGTCATACTCACTGAAGCCCACCATCCTGTCAGGGACCTTGTAATCCTCTGTGATTACCCTGCAACACACACAGAAACACACACATCGGCATCCTGGTCACGCATGGCTGTGTGTGTGTGTGTCAATAAGTGATTATTCTGATGCAGACTGCAGGAGGACAGATCTATAACACAGGTGCACCTCCACGACCTCACACGTGTCGATTTGCAAACAAGAATATGAAGCTGCACACGCATCATTACACACCACAGAGAGTGTGTGTGAGTGTGATCAATACGAGCTGCGGGTCGTACCTTTGATGCCCCATGGCTGCTAGCTGGTTACCTACTGGGAGACAGAGACAGAGATTAGACGTCAGGCTGATGTGACGGCGCCGATCATCAGAGCGAACAGCGAGAATCGAACTGGCATGACGTGTGCGGCAAACACGGGAACACGTCGGAGCACAGACACGCTATTCTCTCGCCGTCGTTTATTAAACAAAATAAAAAGACGTCACTGCAGCTTCAGTCGGGCCGCAGTTACAGCAGGTTTCCCTTCTTACATCCACAGACGGCCTGTAAAGTGTTTTCATAAGAACTCGCTGAATGCTGGAACGTCACGGCCGTCCTGTCACTGAGCAGTCTGACGGGTGGAGTGCGGGTGTATGAGCCTCTTACCTCCATCCTCTCCTGGTCGTTTCTGGCCCGGGTAGTACAGCGAGGGCTCGACACTTACTGAGGAGCTGTTGAGGTGAGACATCCCTTCTCCGCCCAGCTTGCCCACCATCTGTGAACATGGCAGAAACAGCTGTAACACCTGCATCTGTTCACAGCAGCTCGGCACACGTGAGCGGCCGGAAACTAACAGCGATACTAAAATTAGAACAGTAAAGTTTTTACAGTACACAGGTCCAAAACCACAGCAGGATAAAGACTAGGCCCCAAACTGGTCCCAGGTCAGCAGAAAGTCCAACAGCACCTCTGCTTTAGAGCAGATCGGCCGCCCGAGCGCAGGCCGACGTGTCTTCATATGCAGCCTGTTTCCAGAGGCCGACACAGCTCAGCCTCACTCCCTAAACCAGGAGGCTTCCTAATAAGGCGCCCGGTTTGGCTGCAGACGCACTCGACTGACTGGGCGCAGATATTTCTAACAGAGCTGCAGCTCATTAAAGTTTACAGTTGGTGTGAAGAACAAAGATTTGGTGGAGCCGTTTTAAAGGCGTGAGGCTCAAACGTCACAACTCTACCTGGGAGACTAAACCTTCCTCAACACGTCCATCATCTTCTTCAGGGTCCAGCATAGATGTTCTTCTACCACAAACACCCAGAAAATGTTCATCAAACTATAAAGAAGGCCACAAAAAACCAGGGAATGACATCAAGACTTCAGCTGCCATTTAGGGGGAGGAGCTAAAACTGTTTGTTTCAGAGGACGAACTGACGGTACGCAGACTGCAAATACTATTAAATACACACACACACACACACACACAGAGAGACAGACGCACACAGAGGAAACCTTGAGTGTTTTCCTGATAAAGACTAAAGAAAAATCTGCTGCTCAGTAAAAATAGTCCAGTGGGCGGAGTCAGTCTGCTGCACCTGCTCACACCTGTTCACAGTGCTCCACAGCCTCACAGTATTACCTGTAAAAGGTGAGCCGCAGACAGCTAGTAAAGAAAATAATCCGTTGAAACTCTCTCAGCTGAAACGTGCAAACTTTAAACAAAGGTTTCTGACCCGACACCTGACAGAGGCGTCGTCCTCTTCCTCCTCAGCTCAAGCCTCGTCTGCTGAACTGTGGTCAGGGCTCTAACACTAAACGTGCTCATTTACTCCTGATAATGCTGCACTAACTTATTGTCAGGAGATTAGACATGTGACCCTCCCATCTCTGGTCAACTGACACCTAACAAGCTAAACATCAACAACTGCTAACATTACGCTAATATTTTTTTTTAAAGAATCATGCTTTCCCAGTGATTTCACATCGTGTGAGGTTTTATTCACCAGCCATCAAACTCCAACTATTTTATAGTCACTTCGAAGGCAGTTTCGGTAACGGCAGCTAACTGAGGCTAACTGCGCCTAACTGAGGCTAACAGCAGCTAACTGAGGCTGACGGCAGCTAACTGAGGCTGACGGCAGCTAACTGAGGCTGACGGCAGCTAACTGAGGCTGACGGCAGCTAACAGAAGCTACCTGAGGCTAAACAAAGGCTAGAAACAGCGTCATTGGACAGAAGTGAGCTCGTATCGTACTCTCAGACAGTGTTATAGCCTCCAGAGTGTAAACACCTGGACAGTTGAGGTACACAGCAGGCTGAAAGCCTACACTCACTGGAGATCAACAGCAGCTAGATTTGTTTGTCTTTCAGCAGCCAACACAGCGAAGATTATGCCCTTAAACTTTGAGAAAGAAAACAGAACTTAAATAATTCCAATCTACTGACATTAGTGGTGAGATTTCCACACTCAGGAGAGGCTCCCCCACCACCTCTCCTGAGCTCGAACACTCATTCTTCTCCACGTTATTCTCCAAATGGTCCCAGTTCTGCTCATGAACCATTTTTCACCTGCTGCAGGTTCTGGTGTGAAGAACAGAACCAAGGTTACCGTCACACCTGGAGTGCGGCACAAAGGAGGAGAAGCCTCCAACAAAAGGACGAGAAGCTGCTAATGACATGAAGGACTGTCGTGACTTACTCGTAAGTAGGGCTGGGCGATATATCGAGTTTTTTAAAAATATCGATATATTTTCATGCGAGATATAAGATGTGACAATATCGTTTATATCGATATAGTCTATGTTACGTTATAATTATACTTGTGGAGCCTCAGGTTTGCCTCTCTTTCGTCCACTTTTGTCTCTACGCTGCGTTACTCGGCCTCGCCTCTCCTTCACTGAACACAACTGCCCCTCCGCCATAGCTTCATCTGCAGGCAATGACAAGATGAAAGCGGAAAATCTCCGTTAGCGAGTTACCGCGGATCGCCCCGTGCGTGGGGCTGGACGGCGTCAACGTGTTAGCGAGCTAACCGCGCTAACCGGGCTGCACGGCCTAAAATCCTTTCATTTTCTCAAAACTCGACAGCGCGCCCTATGTATGGATTCTGGTTGTGCTTACTGACCGCGAACCGATTTTATGTGGGACACAGCGCTCAGCAATCTGTCAAAAAATGTTTTAATATGACTTTGCTAAGCTACGGAGCTGCACCGCTTGATGGATTGTCGGATGATTACGGCTACCGAGGAGGAGCCTCGCGGAGTGATACGTACTGTGCTTCAACGTAATATTACCGTACTGTGTGTGTATAAGGACCACAAATGGCTCCTGTTCAGAGACGTGGTGCAGCTCTGAAATCTGTCTCTTTGTTATTATGCTCAGCGTCTGTTAGTTTACATTTTGACTGCACAATTGTGAGCTTTTTGTTATGCACAAAAAGAACATTGTTTTCTTTTATTTATGGACCATGATTATTTAATAAATGCTGATAATTTATTTTTGAGTAATTTTTTCATGTACATCTACGCTGTATGTAAATAAAAGTGCCCGTGTGACTAGGGCTGCTCGATTATGGCAAAAATGATAATCACGATTATTTTCACTGAAATTGAGATCACGATTATTTGACGATATTTATTTAACCCTTTAAGACCTACTATAGAACCAAGTCCACCAGAGCTTATATTTTTTTTTTTACATGCTGTAGTGCCATTTGTGGGAGCATTTCAAGTTGCTATACATCAATACAACTGTTATAGCCCATATTTTAATAATATGTATGCATTAAGTCCATAGTAATTACATAAATTGCAAAAAAGTGCAATAAACTACAAAAAAAATTGAAAATCGCTTTTGTTTTGTTTACATATATTTCTACTTGGAGAAATTTAAGAGGCTTATCCCTCAAAACTTTAAATACAATAAAGTTGCAAAAAATAGTTTACAACAACAGGAAATTTATTTTGAGTGTCTTCATAGTTTTATTTTGGAGATACAGCAATTTTTATATACTGCAGGAAAAACAAAAAACAATCCTATGATGCAAATTTGCAAAGAAAACAGCAGGTGCATCATTTCACTGTGGGAAGTGTTACGAACAGCTGATGGATCGGCAAAGCCTGTTTCTGGAATATTATGTTTTTGTTCCTGCAAGCGCTTTTTTATGCAGTTTTTGCAAAGCTATATGTGGAAGGCAACTGTGACCGAGGACAAGCTGATGGCATCAGATGTAAGTACAACTCCTCCGGTTTCATATGCAAAACAAATTATTGCACTAGCTTACACGGTTCAGGTTCTACAGGGATTTAAAAATAGTTACACAACACGGAGCGTGCTGCTCTGACCGGCTTTAAAGGGTTAACAATGACTTTAAAAAATAATATAAAATAGTGTGCAACACCACTGAAGTTTTTTTACCTCTCTTTTCAACCAGCGGCAGTCACTCTCCTCTCCAAATAACTTCTGCTTAGCTTTCCGAGCTTCCCTCGGGTCCTCTTAATCAGCGGTCTCCAACCTTTTTTGCGCCACGGACGGTTTATGCACGACAATATTTTCACGGACCGGCCTTTAAGGTGTCGCGGATAAATGAGGGAGGGGCTAATAATCGGCTCAGTCATTTTTAATGATCGTTGAAAGCCCAGATCGTAATCGTGATTAAAATTCGATTAATTGAGCAGCCCTACGTGTGACATCTGGGACACAGTGTGACTAAGAACTCTCTTTTTGTTCTTAACTTATGGCTTTAAAAAAAAAATATATTGAGATATATATCTTATATCGCCATCCAGCTAAAAAATATCGAGATATGAATTTTGGGTCATATCGCCCAGCCCTACTCGTAAGGACCAGGGACAACTGGTTAACGACAACTGACTTTTCAAAATAAGAGCTTGCTGACTGCTCTCAGGATGAACACATCAACAAATTTACTCATTAAGAGAAAACACGAGAGCAGCCACGAGTCCAGCAGCCGAAAAACCGAGAGGGAGCTAAACGCTGACCGCACAAACATCAAGTCACAAACCTCAAAATCCAGTCACGTTTTAAATGTCTCACACATCTGTTGCACATCTGACACACATACACACAAACGTTGTGAGTTAGCACAACGTAGCTAACATCACCAGTGCACACATTTCCAGAGCATGATTTCATTGGTCAGCAGCAGCACTTGCACTCAAAAAGAAGAAGTGATTCCACAGTTCAGTATGGTAACACTGTGACATCACTTCCTACGTAGTAAATGAGAGGCGAAGTGTGCGATTCCTGACCATCTGCTGGAGGTGTTGCAGTTTCTTTAGTGGAGGTTCGCTTGGTGTAAACCATCATCAGAGGAACAGGGTGGAGCTAAACTTTGACCAGACTTGGGGGGGGGGAATTCTAATCACCATCAAATCAGCGAGCTGGCTGATGGAAGACGCTAAATACACTGCGACACCAACCGGAAATGTAGAACGTTTGCCTTCAAAGTAAAAGTCATCCTTTATCACTAACAAAAAGCACAGCTTTTACTTTGAAGACGAGCGTTCTACATTTCCCGTTTGAGACACTTCGCTTTGTGAGAGTTTGCAGACAGGTTGGCTGCATGTAAACTACAGACGATCGAATCAACGTGCTGGTAACCAAAGCAATCGCACCGAGGTTTTTGGTAAAGCATCGTTTCATGACCAATTCTACGCGATGACAAGCAGCAACCACTCAACACATTTTTCCTTAGCAACTGGTGGTTGCCAGGAAGTCGCCGAGCACTCTGTACACGGAGGACTGCGCCTGGTTAGTCTGCATCGCCCACCAAGCGTCGCCCCAGGCCAGGTGTTAGCGGGCAGTGACGGATGTTTTTACCCAGTGTGACAGAGTGTGGCTGAGAGTTAAGGGAGTTTAAGAGACAACACACTAACAGGAAGTAAAACACAAATGATCCAACTTCCTGCAGACTGCGTGCACCTCACACCTGAGGTCACCGCAGTGACACCTGGAGGAACACACCTGTGGCACTGGCTTGTTTCTGGTCCAATAAAACAGACCCATTAACAGGGAAACTATCGCCGGACAGACTCGCTGTGACTTTGTGAGCTCTCAGGTCTTCAGGTGAAAGTTACCGGTGCCTGGAGGAGTTCTTCAGTCAGTCCTGGGGGAGCAGGCTGTGATTGGCTGGGGTGGCACTCAGAGGTCAGGGTGCCAATTTAAAGGGCACGCTCACTTGTCTGTTTACCTGAGGCTGACTCTTAGGTGTGGTGCACGCAGGCAGAAGTGCAGAGTGAGGTGCACGCAGACACAGGAGGGTGAACCTGTCTGTCTATAGGCGCAGACACACCTCCTGCCTGTATATGGCTCTCAGGCTGTTGCGTAACGCCAGCCTACTTTCTAACCAACTTACAGTAAACAGCAGCCTGGGGGGGGGGGGAGGGGGCCCGTCTCCCCCATTAACCGCTAGGACTCGGTACACACACCCCCCGGCCTGCAGGAGACCCTCGACGGGGGCAGAAGGCGCAGTAACCCCGGTGACCCGCGTCCTTTCTGCCCCTCGCAGCCCAACAGGTTGCCCGCTGGCGGAGTGACACGTGTGGCCAAACTTCTCTCCCGCTCCCCCCCACCCTCGTCTCCCCTCCGCCGTCCCAGCGCGCTCCCCTCCGGGTGACAGCTCGGCAAACTCCCCCCAAACTCTCTCCCGGAGCGTGTCAGCACCGGAAAAGTTTACACAAGCGGCCACAAGTCCAACTCCGAGCTGCTTCTAGCTAGTTAGCATGCTGCGGAGTGTGTGAGTGTAACTGTGTGTGTGTGTGTGTGTGTGTGTGTGGTACAAGTTCGAGTAGCAGCAGCAAAACACGGACAATTCCGATAAAAGTGCTTTGGCTCGATCTAAACGACCCGATTCGGCCCGGAACGGGTGTGGGCTGAGCCCGGGTGGAGTTGTTACCTGCCGGGCCCGCTGCAAAACATCGGCCAGGCCCTCTGACTTCAGCCCCGGCTGGTTCATCGAGGCCTGTCCCTGCACCAGCTCCGCCATCATAGCGCCACTAGCTAGCCGTTAGCTGTTAGCCGGATTAGCTCGCGCTGTTAGCTGCTCTGAAGAAAGAGGCGAGAGGTGTCACTCCGAGAGAAAAACTAGACCCGGAGCTGCACCACGCTCGAATGAAACTACTGAAAGTGCAAGAGCCCGCGTGGCCATACGGACACGATAAAAGCTGGCTTTAAAACCAATTCTACCAAATAATACAACTTTAGCAAAGATATCAACACAAATGATGCGCAAGCTCTCACAAAATAACACAAACCGTTAAACAAGGAAGCTCAGCATGACCAAAAAGATTCAGACCTTTAATAAAGAATCCTGGTCTTAATGCTCGTTGGTAATATATCAGAGCTTTGACTGAAATAACATCACAAACCAACTCAGAGACTCGCAAAGACCCGTGAGAACCTACAAATGACCCTAAAAAGGCCACAAAGAATTTGTGTGCAATGTTTTCAGTCAATAAAAATGTTTTTTAAGAGTTCTCACTGTTGTCTGATATTTATCAGTGATCAATAACACTGATCGGTTTTTAATGTGTTTGTTCATTGCTGCACTTCCTGCAGCTCTCGGTGAACACGTACTCCGGAGCCGTTTCCGGTCTCTTTAAACTCTGAGCGGAGCGTCGCCCTCATAGACGATCTCTGCTGGGCTTCTCAGCTGTTGCCACTTCGCTGCTGTGTTTCCGCTTCCGCGTTGAGTCACGTGTCAGAGCCAGCTCCACAGGTGGAGAACGGAGTGAAGTTTAAGCTGCAGCAGAAGAAGATGAAGGAGAAGGAGGATCTATCAGAGAGAGGTTTTCTGTGTGTGTGCAAACAGACCTCTGACCTTTGACCTCTGGTTCCACTGCACATAAAGACAACTTGACTTCAACGTGTAGTCCACAGCAATAAGGATAAGAAGTAATCAGGTTACTCTGCTCTTGATATACACATTTTTTGCTCTTCAATGTCACAGCAGCGAGGCGTTTAAGGACCAATCTGATTTATGCTTTCTGCCCTCAGTCCCCGCCTCCTGACACAGGGTCTGAGGCGATAGGGGCGGGGTTGATGTTGATGAAGCGCCTGTATCATGGTTAGTGACGCTGTTGTGGGAATCCATCCTACCTGAAAAGACATCCCAATGTTTCTGCGCAGACGCGGCGCATGCACAACACCAACGCCGATTAACTTCTTTTTCTCTCACCCAGCCAGGATACTTCTTATGGTTATGGTTATGGTAGGGGTAGGTTTATTCACAAGTCACCGTCAAATTATAATACAGGTAGGACGTTTTGTCAGTAGGATGGTTTCTCAGAACACCGCCACCCTGTGACCACCTGATGACCCCAGGCCACGTTTATTAGAAACGTCTGTGAGAGAAGCTGTTTGTGCTCAGTTCATGCAGGAGTTTGGTGAGAGTGAGTACAGCAGCTCAGAAATATCCTTTACTGTCCCTCATCAGGGGAGTTCAGGTACCCAGCAGCAAAGTGACAGGTAGAAGTAGCGTGCAGGTGTGCAACATAATGAAAACGAGCTCGTGTGGATCAGGTCGGGTGGGTCTCAGGTGGGTCTGGAGGCAGTGTGACCAGGATCCACAGGAGGAGAAGAGCTCCTCCAGAAACACGAGTCCACACATCACACAGAGGCTCAGTGTGACCTGCAGTGACCTCACACACACTGACACACCTGCACTGTTCAAATGAGGTGGTTTATGAAGACCAGTGTTGGGTAAGTTACTTTAAAATAGTAACTTAGTTACATTACTAGTTACTTCTCTCAAAAGTAACTCAGTTACTTCAAGTTACTCGTTACTTTCAAAGTAACTAGTTACTAGGGAAAGTAACTTTGGTTTTACTCAGAATTCTCTTGTTAATGTGTTGCTCCCATAACTTTGCCAGTCTTCTAGCTTGCTTACTTGCCACAAGTGCACTGTGCCACCGACCAATAGAAAGGATATGATAACGTGCATATTTCCACGAGAGAAATCCCACGCCTGGACCGTCATTGACTGCTGCCATGATTCTAGCCTACGTCACAGAGTCATGTGCGCCTTTTACATCCAATACAAAAACTGCAGTCGTGGTGCTTTGATTGTACTCAGAACTCAGAAATTCTGCCTTCTGAATAGGAAGATGTGGGTAACACCAGACTGCAGATGAGCTGCATACAGGGCTGGACTGGGAAAGAAAATTGGCCCGGACATTTTGACTAGAGACCGGCCCACCATTATAGGGAAAATCATAAAGCCTTTGAATGAAAACAAACACTGTTATGACAGTGATGTGCACTGTTCTGATGGTATATATGCATCAATCTATCAATCGTTTGTTGTAAGACTCAGATAATTATTTTTTAAAAGCGAGACATTTTAAATGAGAATAAGAAAGAAAAGTATTTCTTTGTGCCCCCCTCTCCCTGTTAATGCCCTACATGCCCCCTTGGCCACACTTTGCTAGACCCGCCCCTGCACAGTTACCAGCTGTCAGCTGCTTAGAAAAGGATCCTGGTGTTATTTGTCTCTCAGAAACAGTTCATAACTTCCCTTCAACTCATTCATGTCACCTAAAAGGTAAACCTGTTTCTCCATCACCTGTTCAGCTCTGATGATCCAGTAAGGACATCTCCTGGTTTCATCTTCATGTTTCCCTCTCACCAGATAACCAAACCATATCATGACCAGCAGCTTTTTTTTTACAGCTGTGGCTCCAGCAAACATCAGCTGATACTAGAAATTAATATTAAATAAATTCTAACAACAGCTGATCAAGCTTAAACGTGCTGCTGTTGTTTAGCGTGACATCCGCTGGTTTCCTCTTTCGGCGCAAAGTGAGCGATAAACAAACAAGAGAGCCGATCAGCTGATCATTGATCAGTTTCATGATTGAAGTAGAAACAGGAGAGGGAGGGGGAGAGAACGAGAGAAGAAGAGGCAGCTGTGCAGCAAAGACAGAATAACTCCAGCTTTGTGCCTTTTTCATTGCAGCTGAATTACGGGACAAACTGTTCCTTTTCACCTCAATAAGAAACGCGTAATATTTTCTCTGAATACCAGACGGGACGGTTGGCAACTCTAATAACTTATGAACAACATAAAGTTCAACATCATTAGCTTCATAGCACCACCCAGCTGTATAGAAACTCCGTCATGCTAGCTAGCACGCAGTACGGAGAAAGTCAGAATAACGAAAGTAAACTCCACCTAAACTTGGTTCATATCTGACCCAGAGAGACTGCAGGTCATAACTTCTTACCTGAAGTTCAGTTCACACTTGGACCGGCGGCCGCCTCGGGTCTCTTTTCCTTCTGCGTCCCTTTTCCTTCATCCACCTGCTGGCCTCCACCACTTGCTAATGTTACTGAATCTGTGGAAACTCCGCGATGCCACCACACGAAGTAACGAGTAACGACCCTATCTAAATCCCAGTAACGAGTAACGCGTTCCTGATTTTGGCATAATAACTAGTTACCGTGCTCGTTACCACAATAATAACGTAGTTACTGTAACGCGTTACTTAATAACGCGTTAGTCCCAACACTGATGAAGACCCAGTTGGTGTCCCCGTGATCCCCCCGTCCCTCCATCTGAGACTTCGTTCAGTTAAAGGCTGTGAAATCATAGAGTGTGTACATTTTATTATGTGTGTGTGTGTGTGTGTGTGTGTGTGTGTGTGTGTGTGTGTGTGTGTAGCTCTGCAGAGTGGAAAAGGATGGCTTCTGAAGAGGTTATTGCTGACCATCAACAGGAAACACTAACAGCCTTAAGTGGCATTAAGACCCACAGTGTGTGTGTGTGTGTGTGTGTGTGTGTGTGTGTGTGTGTGTGTGTGTCCTACAGTGAGGGTTCTCCCTGTTGGACCATGCGAGAGTGTGTCCGCCATGCTGGATGTGATGAGGGGCAGAGGTCACGCCCAGAGGGAACTTACACATGAGTCACGACTTTTTACCCCTCTCTGCTTACAGTTGGGTGCAGCGATCGTTTTAATCACTTTCCTGTTTCAGATAGAAGAATACAAAAACCGATCAACAGAGACGAGCATCAGATAAACAACAGCATAATAATTCTGAGTTACCTGAAGTTTAAAATCACCAGGATCTGTTTCAAAGAACCATTTAACGTTTTTATATTTTCATTTCCTCTTTCCAGTTTTTTCTTTCTCATCCTCTTCATCTGCTTCCCACACACACGCCACGAAGAGGAGTGTTTGGTAAACTTTGTCATTTCTTGTGTTATTTAATGTGATCCAGTGCGTGACTGTTGATGGATGAATCAAGTATTGTGATTTCATGTGGAGCACTCCGCAGACACGCGTGGAGTCGCTCAGTCTGCGTCTGATTTTCTCGGGATCGTTTGTCGTGCACGAGGTTAAAAATAAAAAGCTCGTGCAGCAGCTGGTTTGACCTTTTCTCTGTGCTGATGTCAACATCACAGCGCGCTGGTTAATCACGATCCACGCACTGGGGCCGATAAAGAACTCGGATTATTTACGGCCACGAAAACGTCACAGACTAAAGAGCTGAAGGAGTTTCACAGCTCGTGTTTCTGGAGCTTCGTTTCCAAAAAGTACAAATATTAAAGTGTGTTTTCAAAGTGTCCATGTCCGCAGGAGGTGCACGGCTGCACCCGCTGCTCCTACCTAGGGATGGGTACCGGTGTCCGGATTCTGACATAAACGGTAGTAACCAGACCGAAAAGCAGCGCACATTTTGGTGCTTTATTTCCTGAGCTGTGATACACTTCTAGCCAATCATTTTACGTTTCCGAGGATAGTAGGCGGGGCCAGGTACGTACGTTCTGTTAGAGCAGAGCTACAGATTAAAAATGTCCAAGGCGAAGCGGTCAAAGTCTGGCTGTACTTCACAGCAAAAGATGCAAACTCAGCAGCAACAAGTGCTTTAAGCTGATACTGTGATACTGTCAAAGGAGGTAACACCTCGAATCCGATGAAACACCTGGCGACGCATAGCGTTTTTTTTAAAAGCCCAGAAATGCGCCGTATTTGATAGCTTGCTGCGAGACCTCACACCGAGCGCATCTACTGCGGGTGTGGTGCCTGTTATTGGACCCGGAGTTAGCAACATCCCCCAAAAACCCGAAGAGGAGAGTCCTGGCCCCTAGCCCTGCCAGTGTAGCAGAAATGATGAGGATGATGATGCAGCAGCAGCCGTTCTTCTCTGCGTGAGTAGCTTAATGTTGTTCGTGTGTAATTTACGTTGAGTAGGCTAACCACGTTATTACATTAATGCATGTAAGGTGAACTAGCAAACACCATCATAGCTACATGCGGCTGTCCTCTTGTTTGATGGCAGATACTCCCTTCACCCTGGCCAAAAAGGCTAAAATGACCAAAGAAAAAGTGGAAAACAGCTAAACATGAGAGGTTTTTGGACAAAGTTTGTGTTTTTTCCATTGTTTAAGCACTGCTTCCAGCCAAGAGTGATACCATATATGCCCCATAGCTGCAGAAAAGGCTAACATTGTTATCTTTTTACAAAAAACAGCTGAACATGAGAGGTTTTTGGACAAAGTTTGTGTTTTTTCCATTGTTTAAGCACTGCTTCCAGCCAAGAGTGATACCATATATGCCCCATAGCTGCAGAAAAGGCTAACATTGTTATATTTTTACAAAAAACAGCTGAACATCAGAGGTTTAGGACAAAGTTTGTGTTCTCCATTCTTTAAGCACCGGCAACGTTTCAAAAGTACCGGTTTGGCACCGGTATCGGATAAAACCTAAACGATAACCATCCCTGCTCAAAGCTGGTGTTTTGAAAGCTCGCTCCTTGCATTTGTTGCTGTTTGCGCACATGAGTCATCACCTCACCGTCATTTCTACGAATGCTTCATCAGCCGCGGCACCTGGTTTTGGTCCTGCTAAATAAAAGCATCATCTGTGTCTGTGAGAGATGGAAACAGCCTGTCAGTCCCTCAGCATTCATAAAGCAAAGACCTGAATCGTTATTATACGAAACCACGTGGGCTCGGCTGCGCCTCGGATAAAATAGCACTAAATAAAAAAGCAGAAAGAATAAAAATGGGAAGTAATTCGAGATAAAAACGGACTTATAAGCATCAACAGATGATGTCAGTTTGGCCACGAACGCACTGGGGTCTGTCGGGGGTTTTCTGTGCCGTGTCTGCAATCAGCCGTGGCGTGTGGTGGAAACTGCGTGCTGGTGTCAAACAACCGGTCTCATCCTCGGCTGGCATCAGGAGAGCTCGAGGCTGAGAAACTCCAAATCATTTATTAAATACACGGAGAGAGCATTATTATTATTATTATTATTATTATTATTATTATTATTATTAATATTATTATTATTATTATTATTATTAATATTATTATTATTATTATTAATATTATTATTATTATTATTATTATTATTATTATTAATATTATTATTATTATTATTATTATTAATATTATTATTATTATTAATATTATTATTATTATTATTATTAATATTATTATTATTATTATTATTAATATTATTATTATTATTATTAATATTATTATTATTATTATTAATATTATTATTATTATTATTATTATTATTATTATTATTATTGCGGCACAGCAAAGCCGCAGCGCTGATGGACGAGCGGCACTTTGAGCGGGTACTTGAGGATTTTTACGAAGCAGCAGCTCCTGACTGAGTCTTTCTCCTGAAGGTGTGTGTGATCCCAGCGGGGGGCGGAGACACGGGCGGGTTGGGGGGAGTATTGGAGTGAAATGGTGCGTGAAGTGAAGGTTTCTGCTCTAATCATGTGGATAATTCCTGTTTTTCTTCTTTTCTCCGATATTGAACCGCCCGAGGTCCCCGCAGCGGCGACGCTCCCAAACGCGCCGAGCTCAGCGGGACGACCTCGGCGGACGCTCTGTTGATTGGCTGAGGTCGGAGGGCACCGCGGGCCTGAGGCCGGGACACTTCCACAGGTCAGCGCGCGACACGGTTCACGTCACGTTTCCCGTGTTAGAGACGGCGAACGTGTTCCACGACGGAGGGCACAGGTGTGAAAGGTCTCAACAGGTGTGGAGTGTGCAGGCCTCCCTCTGCACGTGTTTATGGGCGGAAGGATACATGAAAAAGAAAAACGGTAAATAAAAAACACGCGTGAATATTTAAAGACAACAAGTTAAACCCGTTTCTGCTCTGGGCCGTCAGACAGACTCCGTGATCGTGGAGAAACGTGACTCGATGTTTTCATCGCTGCATGAAGAAAGAAATGATCTGAAGGTGATGACGTGTCGCAATCATTCATGAAATCATGTCGCAACATTTTTGCTGGTTAAATGAATTCCGTCAGAATAAAAGCTGAAAAAACGTCACTTGCTTTGTTGAACATTATTATTTCATATTTTACATTTCAACATTTTTAATATTTCAACACATTTTAATAACTGACAGTTTAACCTCATGACAAAGAAATATGTTGATCTACCTAAATAAACAAACCAGTTAAAGAAAAACAGCAAAATGTGAAATAAAAACAACCCCAATAAATCACGTTTGTTTATAAATAATTCATATGTATCATGTTGATATTTGTAAATGTAAAAATATCACATTTATTAATCCTGCACATTTCCTGCACCTGTGACAGACGCCCACGTTTGAACCGTGGACGTGTTTAGATGTCCAGAGCTGGACACGACGTGCGCGTCGTTGCCGTGTTTAGTGCGCAGGCGGGAAGAATGATAATGGCCTGTTTGTACCTACCTGTGAAACCATAAAGTTTGATTTCATACATATAAGTCTGAGAAACATGTCGAGATTTTTACTCCCTTCTGTGTTTGTGGGATCAAAAATCTTTTTTGACTTATTTACTGAATCAATGACGAAGTCGCAGCAGTTTTAACAGGCCGTAAAAAACGCATAAAATCTCACTGTCCCCTTTTGCAGAATCCAACATGTCCATGTAAAAACGTAGATGTCCTCAGTCTTGCGTGACCTTCTGTGTCCCTGCTGGATTTAACAGCTGTTTTTACTGCAGTGTCTCACTCGCTCATAACTTTCATCACATTTTCATTTTTAAAGGATTTAGAACATTTTGAATCCGTTTTGCTCTTTTAAATTTATGAAACATGAATCTGAAAATTCACGATTCATTTTCATGAATTTAAAAGAACATTTATGTATAATTTTTACAAGTTTTATTGTGAAAGAGGAAGTGAGTGTGCTTGTGATCGTTGGCGACAGAAAGTACAACAAGTTTGTGCAAGTGTGTCTGAATGAGCTGAAGAGCCGTCTGCACAGCGTCTAAAATAAGTTGGACGTCCACAACGAGCACATGTGGAGTGTAAGTCCTGCGTACACGGAGGTCCTACCAACCACAACACATCCAGCAGACGCCGGAAACGTTGCCTGACCAAACACAACCTGAGTGGACCAAAGTCAGAGGCCTTCATCACTGACTGGAGACCCGTCAGACTGCTGCCAGGATCATCCAGGGTTGCAGTCACCTGACAGCTCAGCTTCTTACGAGCAACTTTGGCTTTTGACCGAAGCGCTCCACTAAAAAGATGTGTGCAGTCCCACCTCGGTGAGAGTCTGCAGAGGCGTCACTTAACGACTTTAGAAAAGTGTGATTATTTTGCAGCGTGTGTTCAGTGTTTAACATTTGAAACAGTGGCACCTCCTCCGCTGCTTCACCTTACTGATTTCGCTCTGTCAGATCAACGAGGGTCAGCTGAAGACTGAACTGTACCTTCTTCTGCTTTCGGGCAGTGACATGCCCTGCCTGATCTCATCAACAGCGACAGCATGTATGGTAAAACCGCACATGGTGCCTTTACAAATGAAACGAATAATAACATCTGGCCCACAGCAGCTGGACCTGAGGCTGAGTTTGGGCTGACTGAAGGCCAGCTGTGGGCGTCGGCAGCGAGTCTGAGTGGACAAAGCGCTCGCACACACGCAGACATGGAAAACCCTGCCGCTTCTCCTTAAAGCTTTCCTCTTTTGGTTGCCATGACAATGCATCCTGGGGGAGGAGCCTGTACGTCCTTCCTGCTGCAGACATTAAATATACTTAAAAAAATCAAATACTTACACACAAGAGAGGGTGGGGTCAGCGTTTACAACCATCAGTCACGTCTTACAATGAATTCTAAAATGACGCAAAGACCGACGGTCGGGTCAGCGAGCTGCTGTAAGAGGTCGGGTGCTCAGAGTGACTCTTTGTTGAAATCGCAGAGCAGGGAGGGGGCCCGAGCTTTACAGGTCAGGGAGCTCTCAGTGAGGATGAGGATGGCAGGCTGTGAGTAATAGCTGAGGCTCCTGCAGCGGCGGGTTTGGGTCGGCTCGTCCCGCTTCAGGTCGGCGCAGAGCTGCTGAAAGGTTTCTGTGCTGATGGGACGGTGACGCACAAGCTGCAGGCGCCTCCGATTCCCCTCATACTCATATAATAAAATATGAATGAAGCATGAACTAACATCATGTTAAACACCAGGCCTGGTTTTAGTACTTGAATGACAGTCCTTTGCAGTGACTGCCTGAAGTCCTACACACCTGACTGCGTACCTCAGGCCTCTGGTGACCCATCCAGGCTTAGGGTGTGGTTAACTTCCTCTCCTTTTTACAGAATTTCACACCTGACTGTAGGAGACGTCATTTAAAAAGTGCGTCTCTGCCAGTTTCTGAAAATCCTTCTACTTCGCATGTACCTAAGCAGAGCCAACTCTAGCCAAAGACCGGTCGCAGGTGATCATACTGTTATCAACCTCTGTCTCTCTTCCACAGCATGTCTTTATCCTGTCTTCCTTCTCTCACCCCAACCAATCACAGCAGATGGCCCCGCCCCTCCCTGAGCCTGGTTCTTCCTGTTAAAAGGGAGTTTTTCCTTCCCACTGTCACCAAAGTGCTGCTCACAGGGGGTCACATGATTGTTGGGCTTTCCTCTGTGTGTATCATTGTAGGGTCTACCTTACGATATAAAGCACCTTGAGGCGACTGTTGTTGTGATTTGGCGCTGTGTAAATAAAGTTGACTTGATTCATTGTCAATAACACAGACGGAGCATCTGTAGAGAAGCTGTCGGTTCACCACTGCTGCAAACCCATACTCGCTGTAGGATACTACAGCCTGGGAATGACTCGCAGCGGAAAGCTGGAAGTGGTGCTTGAGGTGAGGAAAGCCGGACAAATGGTTAAAAATGGATGGATGTCACTAAATATGTAAAAGATAAGCACAAAGTGTGATAAGAAGAGGTGTTCAGACATGCGGGTAGCACATACAGTTTATGAGGGACGTGTATGTGCTGCTGAGGAGAGGCTCTGCTCTCTGAATCATCTCCTCTGGCAGATTCCTCTCTGCCTCTGTGCTCATCATCATTCAAAGAATAAAAAGCTCTTCCCGTTGAGCAGCGTCCACATACTTGTGGCCGTGCCCCGCTCGGATAGCTCTGATTGAAGTGTGCGGAGGAGGGCTGATCGCACAGATGATCAGAGGCCTGCTGCTTTTAGACGACTCATTATGGCGGCCTCCTGCAGACTCAATCCATTACACATTACTGAGACAGGCAGACGCCCGGCACATCCAAATGTATGGAGCCACAAACTTTTCCTCTGGAACCACACATTTAAAGGCGTTCAGCCCAGTGAGCGTGCTCCGACTGAGCAAACACAGACTGCAGGGAGACTGTGGACGCTGTCGGTTTCATGGCAGCTCCGTCGGTGACGACAAGCACTGCTCGCAGCTCACAGTTTGCTCTCTTACCTCTCTTTTAATTGTTGTTCTTTCTTTACTCGTTTTCGGGGTTGTTTTGCTCTCAGGCACTTGGGCGCAATCAGACGGAGGCGTGTTTATGGTATCACTGTGACTCAAGCTCAAAGCAACGTTCAGCAAAGCCGGCTGAGATCATCGACTTCAACAAGCAACGACTGCTTTGTGGCTGTCGCTGCGTTGGTGACCACAATGGGATGAGAGGGTGGAGTCAACATAAATTGACCACAATTTCTCTCAGTAAAGCTGGAGCTTCTTGGACGGCCTGTTAGTACAATAACCTGTTACTGGTCATATAATTCTGAATGTTCCAAAAGGCTCCAACAGCACAAACACGGTCCAGACGGCGAGTTCAGGCGAAGCTAGCAGGCAGCTAGCAGCTACAGTGTCAGTCAAAGAGGCCACGCCCCTAAAAATAACCAAGGGGCGCTGATCTGTAGACGAGCAGTTTGTGTATCCGGCTGTAAACATGTTTATTTCTGCTGGAAAGTTTTAACATGGAAGTGTGTGGGGCTGACTCACTGCTGCCCCTGCTGGATGCTGGAGGAACTGCAGGCTTGGTGTTTCCATGTGGACGTCGACTAGCGTCACAACCAATCACAGCTGTTGTCTTTAACTTAAACACACAGGTACAGCTGGTGATGATGAGGATGACGATGATGGCCGTATATTAAAATGAGCAGAGTTGCTAAAACTTTGCATATTTTATGTTTTTATAGCCAAACCATCAACATGAACTCATTCAGTGTGCATTCACTGGATCCAGGAAGTGCAGAATATTTCCTGCTGAGTTAAAAAGAAAGTAATCGAGTAATCTGATTTACTTGAGTAAATGTATTTAGTTACATTCCAGCACTGCCTGCTGACTGAATCATTGAACTGAACCGAGCGAGGTGTGCAGGATGAGAAAAGAGGAGAGAAAGCGAGAGGCAGGAAGGAGGAGGTGATGAAGAGGAGTGTCAGGCTGAATACAAACAGCCTGATTTCACCCTCCTGTGTGTCTAAGTGATAATAAAGTGCAGTCGAGTCCTTTTTACCTCCCGCTGGGAAAACTCACATCAGCTCCAAACACAAAATGTCATCTGCGCCTCAATCTCCTCGAACGCTGCCGCTGAGCGCCGAGATGGTTCAACAACAACAACATCGACGCTATTACAGCTTCAGGGACGAGCCGCCTCGTCCTGCCTGCATTATCTCCGTGCACACGCACAAACGCACGTGTCTGCATCAAAGCCTCAGCTTCTGTCACAAAACTCTAAAAATTGGGAAAATTTCAGTGGACTCTGGTGAGATGTGTGTGTGCAGACAGAAGGAGGATGTTTGGTGCCAAGCACTCGACGCTCTGAGCTGCATCGTGTCATGAAATTCAAACTGAAATATTATTGGTCCAGTCACGAAGCAAATCCAGACCATGGGCGCGGGTTGGGAGGATGGACCGGGAACTTTTATTCCTCTCTCATATTTTTATTTATTTAGTTTTGATTCACTAACTGATCAGAAACCAGTAGAAAAGCTCATTCCATCTCCGTGATGCCACACGCCGTTCTCTTGTTTTCTTGGTCAAGAATGGGCAACATCTGGTCACATCCTGACTCGTTCGATCACTGCATGACACGCAGGTGTTCCTAATAAAGTGACTGCTGCAGAGATCGGCGGTCGAGCAGAAGGCCGCTGGTCAGGATCTAAACATGTTCACGAGGCACAGAGCAGTCTACAGCGACCTGCACGACTGAGCGTGCACGCGGACTGACGCCCGTGACCATTAATCATCTGTCAGGGAACTTTGGGGGGGCCCGAACTGCACGTTGGGAACCAGCAGAGTGCTGTGAACTGGTTCCACGAGTGGACGGTGTGACCAGGGACGGGCAGACAGCTTTCAGCCTCATTCACACCTCATTTATTTTCAGTTTTAATCTAATTATTAACCATTTGGTGGTGGGGGGGCTCTTTGTCATGCACTGGGCCGGGTGCTGAGGGGTGTCACTGACAAAGCCCCTAATCCAGAAACATTTAGTCCAATGTTTTGGTGTCATTTCGAGGTGCTGGGGGCCGCTGGCAGTCACGTACGAGCAGCAGCAGATGGATGCCAGATTAGCGCACCCGTCACTCCCCATTCTCCACACCATCCACTTTTCTTCTCGCTCTCCACCTCCACAAAAGTTTCTCTCTTGTCTCCCTAAATCCACCCTCCGTCTCTCGCCCGAGTCCTGTCAGCCCTCGCCGCCCCCCCCGTCACCTCCCTAAGCCTCTTTTATTGCTCATTTCAGCACGATAAAGACGAGGCAGCGCGCCCCCTCGCCCAGAAAGCAGCACTAATGAATTCATGGGCTGGAAAGGCCTTGATCCTCCGCCGCCCCCCACCGCCACCAGGGGAGGGGAGCTATTGTTTGGGAGTATATAGGCTTGTCTATTACCCCCCCCCCCCCCCCCCCCCCCCCACACACACACACACACACACACGGCCACTGAAAAGAGCCATTTATTGCCAAAGAGCCATTTCATCGCCCCCCCCCCCATAAACACACTTTCATTCATTCACTGTTACAGAGCACGACAACAGTAGCAGAAGGACAAAGACAGGCCATGAAATTCAATTAGCAATTCTGAATCTTTGGTGTGTGTGTGCGCTCACCGGGCTACCTCTGTGAGGACCGGCCTCAGCTTTTAACCAACGCTGCGAGGACACTTTAAACCAGCTCTGCTTCAGGAAGAAATGCTCGGGTCCTCCGCTGCAGTACTACAGCACTGATACTACAAAAGTATGATTTCAATGGTATTTAATACTATATATAATATTAAATGTCACTTCATGGAGACAGTACGTAGAGACAGACCATGAAGCTGAGCTCGTGTTGGAGGTCGAACAGTTAAGTGTATTTACCTGCAGATGATATGATGTGTGCACGTTTAAAATTACACGAGTTTAAAGTGTTTTCCAGTCTTTACAAAAATATACGTTGAAAATGCTGCAGGGCAAACTATAAAATAAAATGAGCACAAACAATAAAAATCACATGTTACAGGAAAATACAAAAATAGTCTGAATAGAATAAAAAATAAAGTAAAATGAAAAATAAATTCAAAAATAATTGAATGTAAAATTAGATTAAAAGGAAAATAATGAACCAAAGATGACTGCTGCTGTGAACTGGCCTGATATAAAAACAAATGTTTCAGCATAAAGATTATTTTTCCCTGAAAAATATACGACAGATTAATATAGCTTGTGGGGACCTTTGTATTTTTATTATTATGGAAGCAGGTTCATGTTTCGGCACTGATCTGGGTCCCCACAGGGATATAAGGACAAACGTGTGTGTGTGTGTGTGTGGCTCAGTATCACCCCTCTCTTACCCGGCTCCTATCAGCTGTCATGCGTGTGCTAATGGGCGAGCTTTTCTCAGCTGCTGACCTGTGGGAGACGTGTTGACCTTAGTTTTTCTTCCTCTTCATAATAATGTTAATCATAATGATTTCAGCGCTGAAAGAAAGTCCTCTTCCTGAATGGGAGCCTTTCAGGGGGAAAATTAGCGCTCGTCAATCTCCGCCTGGCTCTGGAAGACAAAGTCATGCGGTTCAATAGCGTCACTTTCCCTGAAAAATATTCATCTTTTCTTTTTGTGTTTGTCGAGGCTGCGAATGAAGCGGTGAGAGCGGAAATCTGTTGAGTTTAAAGAGCTGAAGACGGCGGCTCGCTCCGAGTCCTCGACGAGCCCCAAACAAAGTGCGAAGCTCGCGGGACAAACTGCCAGCTGCACACGCCACGTGTTGCTGATGGTACTTCACCCGTGCTGTTCAGGGCGATGGGAACGTCCCGCCACATCAACGCCACAGACGTCAGGTCGAACGGGCTCACGGTAACGGTCTATCCACGAGCTCGAGTCAGGATTTATTTAGCATGAGCGTGCTGTCAACATAGGCAAGGACTTCAAACATGGTGTCACATTTGACCTCTGACCTCTCCATCAAGGTCAACAGATTAATGAGAAGGTCAAAGTGATGATGACTGTTCTTACTGCCACGGTTTGTACTGGCAGCCTGTGGTAATCTGATTACTGTGTTGTTTCATGAGGACTATGATGCGTTTGAACAGACGAGTTCCTGTTTCAGTGAAACAACAACCAAACTAAACGATGACGTGAAAACTACACAAACAACAACAGAGTGATGTCATTAAACAGGTTTGTAACTGCGCCGCAAACAACAAACAAAAATGCAGAAAAACAAACGTGTTCCCTTAGAGCAGAGGTTCCCAAAGTGTGGGGCCCGCCCCGAGCCATTGCAGGGGGGGGCGTGGTCTGCGGTGCATCCTTAATCACGCCCGCAGAGTTAAAACACGGGGACTCGGGGTTGGTGTGTGTTGTGTTGTGATCTGAATAAAATGGCTCAAAACACCGATCCCTGTCTCACTCTCACCACTGAAAAGAAAAAACAACGCTTGGACACTGCTAGCACGGCGCCCACACGGACGCAAAGCAGGAGATGAAGCGTCGCTGAATATGTTTCCAAACCAACTTCATTCTAAGCCAAAGACTAGAAAGTATGGTGAAGCAAATCTGCCCTTTGGCTTCACCTGCACAAGTGCGGAGGTAGGTTTCCCTGCGTCGGGAGCAGCGCTGGGCTCTTCAAATCAGGGACTAACAGGATCTCACAGCTGTTTATGTTTTTGAACACATTTTGCACAGAGAGGCATTTTTTGAAAAATGTATTGACAGCAATGTTGAACATTATTACACAGAAAAAACAACTACATGTAAAATAATGACACCGTGACGCCTCTGCCTTTGTAAACGGAGGGACAGTAACTGCGTGTAAACCTGCAGACAGTCAGATTAACAGTATTTTGTCTCTATCTGTCTTTCTGCAATTCATCTCATGTAAACAATAACGTGGCCACAGCGTGACGTGAAAAAAGACACATACCTTTGACACTGCGTGACCAACTCTGTATTCCTCGTCCACGTAAACACAAAAAAAGGAGTTTAAAAATCTCAGTTTTCGGTGATTCGAAACGCCGTTTACGTGGACGAAACAGCTGCGTGTTCAAAATCACCCGTGTAGGTGCGGACGCAGCGTAAAAGAGTTAGTGGTTTATTTTATTACTACCTGTAATTTATTGCAGATTACTTGTATTTGTTTAATTGTTTACTAAATGTTTGAGGTGTGAAATAAACCACAATGGAGCAAAATATGGGCGTGTGTGGTTGGAGGACGTGTGTGCGCGTGCACGCAGGGGGGGCGAACATGTTTCTTGTTAAACAAAGGGGGGCCAGCAGGAAAAGTTTGGGAACCACTGACTTAGAGGAAATCTGTCATGTTTAAAATGGAAAACAGGAGCGCTGTCAGATTCCTGCACACAACAAATATAAATAATATAAAGAAAAGATAAAGACATTATTAATATTGTTCTGTTTCACCGGGCTGAGCTGTGCTGGAGGATGAAAACTGCAGTTTCAAATATCTGCAGGCGCTCCCGCGGCCTCCAAACGCAACGACTTTCCACCAATAAATGTGACAAATGAGTGTTTTCATTAAAGGATCATTAAAGTCTCGAGAGTCAAAAGATTAAGAACGCGCAGCGGCCTCCTCCTCCTCGAACATGACTGCAGCAGCCGCTAAATACCAGCTGCTCTTTGTGCCGCTACAATACAGGCCGAGCGCGCTGTGTCGAGGGTCGCCCGTAAAAACGAGTCCATCTGTTTGCAACAAGTCCCACAGCTGTGGCCTCACAGGGAGGAGAGGCTGTCGGCCCGACTAATGAGGCCGCATTGTGCGGACGTCCATTAGAAGTCACGGCGTGTTAGCCGATCCACGGTGTGAAAACAACTCGTGAGTCAATTATGTACCAGTTACAGTGTGTGTGTGTGTGTGTGTGTGTGTGATTCACGTGAGGACCAATGACAAAGCAGAGCCTGTAAGCACCGGTCCTCTCTGCAGACGCGGGACTGAGGTTAGACTCGGGTGGCGGTGCTCGTTCAGGAGACGCTCATGATGGAAATGTTCCCGTGAAAATTCTGCTTTATTTCATCCGGAGAATCAAGGAAATTTCTGGAAAGTAAAACAATCCAGTATCAGTTTACATATGAGTTTTAATTATTGGTGATATTCTGCATGATTTAATGAGACAAAACTAAAGTAAAAAAAAGAAAAAATGAATAGAATAAACCAGTGTAAAACCAGTGTAAAACCAGTTCACCCCCCGAACACACAAAGCTGCAGAGTAATAAAAACATGGTTGTTAGAGGCCGTTCAGTGATGACGTGAACTTTTAGGACGTTTGCTCACGCAAGTTCAATGACCTTCGTGCGTTCCTCCTCCTCCTCCTCCTGGTGTTTGTCAGAAACTCTGACACAAACACAAAGACTTCGACAGGAAGCTCTTTGTGTTTCCTGCCTTTTGTTCCACCTGCGTGATGAAAATGGGATTTCTTTTGTCTTCATTCGGATGCAGTTTGTGATGAAAGACCCTGAGCGTCCCCGTTTGTTCCTACGGCAGCGTCTGCTCTCGTTTTGTCTGATTCCTCCTCGTCATAAACACGCTTTGTGCGTTTTCATGGAGAAATCTGTTTATGGACGATCGTGGCGAAAACACGTCTGTTCAGACATAATGAAAGCGCTGCTGTCACGCTCATCAGGAGGACGTGCCATTGGTGAATTACATTTGGATAAATGGAGGTCGTCTTCTTTTTAACAAGCACGAGATGATGGTAGAGATGAGCCAAAGTTTGGACGCGCTCAGTCTGTGTGGCGGTCTGAGGACGACGTAGAGACGAGACCTCCCCGAGTGTCCTCTGAGAGTCTTTGGTGCTGCGTTGGGTTTAAATGTGATCTCTGGACCCGGACCAGAACCACGAGCTCGTGTTGGAGGACGACTCACGCAGAGTGTGGGAGGCTCAGCGCACTGGAAACCAATAAAAACACAGTTGAGACTGAAATAGACGCCAATCAAGGTTAGGAAAGGAACACACACGGCAGTAAAATCATCTTCTACTGTTCGTTTACTTTTATTTATTTCCACCTGAAAACACATCTGACCTTCAGACGGTAACACACACACGGGGACACACACACACAGACGGACACACACACACACACACGCACAAGGAGACACACACACACACACGCACACACACACACACAAGGAGACACACACACACACACGCACACACACAGACCAGTAATTTCGCTCCGTGGGGTTCGGTCATTTAAACGGCCTCCTTAGAAATGACACAGTAATGAATTCACTGCCTACCTGCTCCATTAGTAACCCCCACTGCGACACACACAGACGCACACACAGAGGCGGGGTGGATGTTTCTGGCTCTCTCGGGGCTCTCAGGTCAATTAGCAGCTAATTTGTGGACAAGCTCTGATGTTTGATTGGATAATTATCCAATTAGCACTCTGAGTCGAGAGGACAGGAAGTGCAGCCGTCAGTCTGACTGCTGATCGCTACAAAACAATCAATAAATCACATAATAAATAAATCACATAAAGACTGAGCACAGATGCTGCGAGACGTTTAAGCTCGTCCGACGCGTCTCTGATCCACGGTCGGCGTCGCATCATGATGCATCAGTGTGAAACGTGCAGGGCCGTCAGCTGCAGGTCATCAGGACCGGTCCTTGTTTCCATGTTTCCACTGTAGCCCTCAAAGCACTTTATATGTCACCACACACAGTCACACTCCAGTAATTCCATCACGAGCAACTCAGGGTCCCATCTTGCTCAAGGATACTTTGGCATGTGGACTGGAGCATCCCAGCATCGAACTATCGACCTTCAGATTAGCAGATGACCCGAGAGAGACAAAGCTTTGTAGGTCTGTTTACTTTGTTTACTAGAATGCAAATATCAAATCTGCATTAAGATCTCGTGCAGTCAGGACATCCACCCATCTGTCATCCACCCATCCATCCATCCATCTGTCAGCCATCCATTCATCTGTCATCCATCCACCCATCTGTCATCCACCCATTCATCCATCCATCTGTCAGCCATCTGTCATCCATCCATCCATCCATCCATCCATCCATCCATCCATCCATCCACCCATCTGTCATCCACCCATCCATCCATCCATCTGTCAGCCATCTGTCATCCATCCATCCATCCATCCATCCATCTGTCAGGCATCCATTCATCTGTCATCCATCCACCCATCTGTCATCCACCCATCCATCCATCCATCTGTCAGCCATCTGTCATCCATCCATCCATCCATCCATCCATCCATCTGTCATCCATCCACCCATCCATCCATCCATCCACCCATCTGTCATCCACCCATTCATCCATCCATCTGTCAGCCATCTGTCATCCATCCATCCATCCATCCATCTGTCAGCCATCCATTCATCTGTCATCCATCCACCCATCCATCATCCATCCATCTGTCAGCCATCCATCCATCTGTCAGCCATCCATCATCCATCCATCTGTCAGCCATCCATCATCCATCCATCTGTCAGCCATCCATCTATCTGTCAGCCATCCATCATCCATCCATCTGTCAGCCATCCATCCATCTGTCATCCATCCATCCGTCAGCCATCCATCTGTCAGCCATCCATCATCCATCCATCTGTCAGCCATCCATCCATCTGTCATCCATCCATCCATCTGTCAGCCATCCATCCATTCATCATCTATCCATCCATCCATCCATCTGTCAGCCATCCATCATCCATCCATCTGTCAGCCATCCATCCATTCATCATCCATCCATCCATCCATCCATCCATCTGTCAGCCATCCATCCATTCATCATCCATCCATCCATCCATCCATCCATCCATCCATCCATCCATCTGTCATCCATCCATCCATCAGCCATCCATCATCCATCCATCTGTCAGCCATCCATCCATTCATCATCCATCCATCCATCCATCCATCCATCTGTCATCCATCCATCCATCAGCCATCCATCTGTCAGCCATCCATCCATCCATCATCCATCCATCCATCCATCCGTCTGTCATCCATCCATCCATTCATCATCCATCCATCCATCCATCCATCTGTCATCCATCCATCCATCAGCCATCCATCTGTCAGCCATCCATCCATCCATCATCCATCCATCCATCCATCCGTCTGTCATCCATCCATCCATCAGCCATCCATCTGTCAGCCATCCATCATCCATCCATCTGTCAGCCATCCATCTGTCAGCCATCCATCCATTCATCATCCATCCATCCATCTGTCATCCATCCATCTGTCATCCATCCATCCATCAGCCATCCATCTGTCAGCCATCCATCCATCCATCCATCCATCCATCCATCCATCATCCATCCATCCATCCATCCATCTGTCAGCCATCCATCCATCCATCATCCATCCATCCATCCATCTGTCAGCCATCCATCCATCCATCCATCCATCCATCTGTCAGCCATCCATCTGTCAGCCATCCATCCATCCATCCATCCATCCATCTGTCATCCATCCATCCATCAGCCATCCATCTGTCAGCCATCCATCATCCATCCATCTGTCAGCCATCCATCTGTCAGCCATCCATCCATTCATCATCCATCCATCCATCTGTCATCCATCCATCCATCAGCCATCCATCTGTCAGCCATCCATCCATCCATCATCCATCCATCCATCCATCCATCCATCCATCATCCATCCATCCATCCATCCATCCATCCATCCATCCATCTGTCAGCCATCCATCCATCCATCATCCATCCATCCATCCATCCATCTGTCAGCCATCCATCCATCCATCCATCCATCCATCTGTCAGCCATCCATCTGTCAGCCATCCATCCATCCATCCATCCATCCATCCATCCATCCATCTGTCAGCCATCCATCCATCCATCATCCATCCATCCATCCATCATCCATCCATCCATCCGTCTGTCAGCCATCCATCCACCCCCAGCATGATCTGGGTCTCCATGATGTTGGTAATGAAATACCCACCCAGGAGGCTCCCTGGTGCCTTTTTTCACCCCAAAGTCTTAATCTGAATTGACTCAAAGCGTTTAACGGTCCTTAGTTCATCAGTTAGATGAAAGAGGACTGTTTTGCTATTCTGCTGTTTTATTGACATCATGATCCGTTCAGGCTCTGAATGATGATTCAGCAGCAGTGAGAAGAGGCTGAGTGGTACACAGACTACATACATGAACATGGAGCTTTTCCATCATGGCTGCGACTCCTTCAGTACATCTTTATCCTCATCTGACACATTCATCACTTTTATTTTCCCTCAGCTCTCTCCTCCTCCTCCTCTCAGCAGTGTGTTAATTGCAGGGTAGCAGTGGAGGGAGCGCTGGATTCGCCGTGCGGGGTGTCCAGGAGGAGCCAACCCTGTCATTTAGCTCTCTGGCTCTGAGCTCAGACCGGCAGGGAAGCTGAAGATTTTCCCAGCATGCCGTGGGCCAGAGTGGACCGAGCTGCTCTGCGGTGGGCGCCTAATGGCAGCTCACACACACACGTGGTTACACACTGCAGTGGCCTTAATGACAGCTGCCTTTTAATGCTGAGCAGGGAGGTTACCTTTGCATGTGAGTGTGAGCTGCGGGGGACGCGTCAGCCTGAAGGGGGATCATTTTGTGGCTGCTTTCTCTCTGAATGTGAATGTGAATGAATTCTTTGTGCTTTGTTTGAGCCGCAGGTCTGAACCTGACAGGAAACACTTAGAACAAGTGAATTACACCTTTTTCATTCAGTGGCACTAAAAAGTAAAAATGATGGCAGCAATTTGTGCACAGCTTCGTTCTAATACGGACGTTTATTACAGATTTCAGGAGAAAGGTTCTGCAGTCGCATGCTATCATGGATGGATTGAAGTGCAGCCTAAAGCTGAACAGAGTCTTTGCATCAGCGGCAGGTTAGGTGTCGACTTCCCAGAATCCTTCAGTTTGGCCCACACAGATCCCAAGCTCCCGCTGGGCTGCGGGGAGGCCTCTGTGATCAGGACCTGGTTTGTGATCAGGACCCCGTCATGTAGACGGACCAGATCTGATCAAACTGGATCAAAGTTTTCCAGCACAGATTGCAATTTTGGCATTTAGCTTCTGAAGAAGAAAAGAGCAGAGCCATGGCTTCCAGCCAATCAGCAAAACTGACATTAACTTAGGGAGCCTCAGAACCACCTTCCACCGGCTTCTTTGTTGCATGTTTCCCACCCTTCACTGCAGCTGCAGATCTTTCTGTTTGTGATCACTTCCACATAATGGTGATGTATGATCAGTGTAATCAGATTACATTTTTCAGTGACACAGTAAAGAAACATATATCCAAGTCAGTAACCCTGGGTAATTAAAGACATTCGTGCTAAGCTAAAAGTGCGGACCTCTGCCTTTAACTCCGGGGACGCTGATGCATATAAAGCAGCAGGTACGACCTCCGAAAGTCCATAAAAAAGGCCAGAAAGGACTACAGGGACAAAGTGGAGTCCAGCTGCCACAGCTCTGACACCAGGCGACTGTGGGATGGACTGACTGCATCACTGACTACAAGAAGGACAACACGGTCAGTGCTCAGCCCACTGCATCTCTCGCAGACGAGCTCCACAGCTTCTGTGCTCGTTTTGATGAAGACAACAGAGAGCAGATCCTCTACCCTCAGGAGCACAGGGAGGCTGTAACTCTCAAAACAGAAGCTGTGAGATGGACTTTCAAAAAGGTCAATCCTCACAAAGCTCCGGGACCGGACGGCATCCCAGGCCGGCTTCTCAGAGCGTGTGCTGGCAGGGGGGTTCGCCAACATCTTCAACCTCTGCCTGAGGCAGTCAGTGGTCCCTTAAAACATCCACCATCATCCCCATTCCTAAGAAATCAGTGGTCTCCTGTCTGAATGACCACCGTCCTGTTGCACTGACATCCGTCATCATGAAGTGCCTGGAGCGGCTGGTCAAAGGTCACATCTGCTCCTCCCCCCCGACACGCTGGACCCTCTTCAGTTCCCCTATCGCAGACAGCCGAGTGTACACAGCAGCCAGAGCAGGAACTTCAGCAGGTAACAAAGACAGTCAGGCTGCAGCCTCGTTTCTACGGTAGGATCACCATGACAACCACTCCGAGGTCAGGTTGTTCGGGTTTTCGTCTTCGCTCTGCATGTGTCTCCTCAGTCGGACAGAGGTCTGTGAAGGTGGGCTGGACTGTTCCCTCCTTCTTATGTTTCAGGTCATTTTATGACGTAACATGAAAGTAATGTAGCGAGTAGTTAAGAGTAATTAAGCAACATACTCCATTACTTATAAGTTACATATAATGTGTTAGCAGCATTACAGCATGACTGTAGAAAACTGGGACACGTCTCGGGGCTGAGGAAGCCCTGGAAATCCTCTTGATGATGATGATGATGGAGCCCTTCGTGCTGGATATGGATGGTTTCTGGTTGCAGTGTTGATGGGTTACTGTTGGACACAGCAGTCGTGTCGGCGCTGCCAGCCGACGTTCACAGGAAGACTTTGGAGCAGTGTGAGCTCCACTGAGTGGGATCAGAGTCAGCTGTGGAGGAAAAAGGCTGACAGGTTGATGTCTACACCAGTGAATACTGTCTGAGGTCTTCCTCTTCTCCTCCTGCCTGGCAGCTCCATCTTCATCCTCCTTTGTCCGCTCTCACTTATATCTCACTGCTTATCACCTGTAAATTTTGGTTCAATTCAATTCAGAGCCTACAATAATACTGTGGCGGGGCGTGGCCTGCGGTGCCGTGCAGAGGAGGCGGACGCACCTGCACGGCATCCGCAATCACGCCCCGCCGAATTAAATATTGTATTGGGTCCTGTGGTTGTGTTGTTGTGATAGTGTTGAGCGAGCAGCGGGAGAGCTGCAGCTCTGTGAGTATTGTGGACAGCAACCGTCAAAGCTTTAATAAAAAGCATCAAAATGCCACTGGGTCTGCCGTGTATGTTTACAAATACACACAGAGAAAAACCCAACAATCATATGACCCCCTAAGAGCAGCACTTTGGCAACTGTTGTAAAGACCCAACTTTTAGCACATCCCAGCACACCCACTCACTTCACCAGATGCACCTTGTTTAGTTCTCTCACCTTTGATTGGGTGTGGTGCTTGCCCTTAATTGCAGTCACCTGTCACACGTTGTATAAGGACTGCACTCTGGCTCAGTCTTTCTTCACTCCCACACGGGGCGGCAGCGGAGCATTGGCAGTCCATGTGTGTCTTTCCTTATTGACTCAGAATAAATTGATGACTGCTTATTCTCATTCTAATCGGATGAGCCCATGATGTTGACGACTTTGTAGACAACTGGGGTTCACTCCAGCCCAGCAGGTGGCGGTAAAGCGCCTTTAAATTAGCAGCAGAAGAAGAAGAAGCAGCTAAACGCGGGATGCACAAAAAGGAGTGAAGAGGCTGAAGCTAACGCCACAAAATGGGCAAAACATTTTCCATTTCTCTATGTAGTGCAGCGAGCACCGTCAGGGTAATTAATAATGTAGCAAAGCGCTGTGAGGAGTTAGCTTCTAGACGTTCGTTGACACCCCGTGTTTAGCTGCTTCTTCTTCTGCTGCTAATTTAAAGGCACTTTACCGCCACCTGCTAGGCTGGAGTGTGGACCAATATTGAACAATATAATAATCAATAGAATATCACGTTATTATTACACGTTATTACAATATACATAATTATCACGTTTGTACAATATAAATATATTGTTCAAATGTGAAAGGTATATTGTTAGAACAATAAACTTTTCACGCTCTAACGTGATATAACTCTATTTTTCTTTTGCCTGGGTGGCAGCTCTACGCTTACGTACTCGGATGATGAGCTTGCCTGGATGAGTTGTGCCTCCATCTCTTGTGTCCAGATCACACGCTGCACTGCCGTGCTGCTCCACCTTTTCACTTCCATTTCTGTGTTTGTGCGTGCGCAGTGTGAGAGGCTGCGTTGAGGGGCGACAGGATTTCAAACAGGTTTGATTATCTTGCGACCAAACGATTGATGATTGAGAGCTGGTCGTGAGGTGTTAACTGCTTTTCGTTACCCCATGTATACTACATGATGCACGACACACGATTAAGGCGAAACTCAGGCCGATCCCCAAATCGGTTGCGCGACTGAAAAATCTGCTCAAAATGGGCCAAAAATCGCACAGTGTATGGGCAGCTTTTGGATGCTAGCTCCATCCAACTCCCTCCTCTGTGGTTGGAAGGGGCGTGTTTCATCTTTTTCCAGACTGAGGTGTTTGCCTTCTCAGGACAGCCATGCAGAGATTAGAGGCTACATCGCAGCTCCAGTCGCGCTTCCATCACCGTCTTTCTCGTCTTTCCCCAGAGTAACAGCCAAACAGGAGGATCTGTTGGCGAGCACTGCTCAGCCTTACACGCATTCTTATTTTAAACTTAATCTGGAATTCATTGCAAACTGTTTGTGCGGGACATGAATGACAGGATTTTGTTTTTCTACTAGAGTTAGTAAAAACATCTCCAGTGTGATTGAATCTTCTTGCCAAACATCTGCAGCTTGGCAGTGTATACAGCACTATAATGACCAGAGATCAGAGGTGTGGATCTGTTGCATGGCGTTCCTCACATCAAGAAGCTGTCGATCGGCGCTATGGAGCCGCGGACCAAGATGGCAGCATAAAGTGGTTGCTCCGTGTAACCTGCATTAAAAACCCAGAACAACCCAAAACTAGAAACTTAACTGCTATTGGAAAATGTCAAAAACGACTAATCTCAAGGACTGTGATATTTTCACCCGAAAACGCGGTTCCCAAAAACCAGTTAAAACCGATATTTTGGCAACGCCTGAAAACAGCGAGGGAGCTGCTAGCGCTAGTAGCATGGGTGACCTTAGCACGGTGTTAGCTGAACTTCGGTCGTTGCGCTCCGAGTTTAGTGTATTCGGAACTAAACTGGACAGCATAGATGACCGTATGGGCGAAATGACGAAGTCAGTTGCTGCTTTGGAGACAAACATGATGGAGGTAAAGCAAAATGTTGCTGCAAATGCCACACGACTGGAGGAAGCTGAAAATAGAATAATGTCGGCAGAGGAGCTCCTGGGAAAGAGCGTGGCCGATCTCAGCAATGCCATGAAGCGGATATCCTACCTGGAGGCAAAAACCGACGACCTGGAGAACCGGGGCCGAAGGAAGAACCTGCGGCTATTTGGCCTCCGAGAGGGCGCCGAGGGTCAGCGGCCAATGCTGGAGTTTATAAGGGAGATGTTACCGTGCTGGCTTGAGACCGACAGATCGTTCGTTATTGAGAGGGCTCACCGCACCCTAGCATCTCCAAAGCCAAACCAACACAGAGCTGTCCTTATCCGATTCCTGAACTTCCAAGATCGGGAGTTTGTTTTCCGCTCCACAAAACACAGTAACATCGAGCACGACGGAAACAAACTCTTTTTTTCCCAAGATTTCTCAGCTGAGACCATCCGGCAGCGAACAGAGTTCAACGCGATCAGAAAAGTGTTTGCTGACGAAGGGGTGTTCCGCGGTTTTCAATATAATCCATGCAAGATGAGAATCCTCCACGATGGGAAGATGCGCCTGTTTTCATCTCCAAAGGAGGCCAAGGATTTCCACCGTAGACACACTGGACAGGACTAACTGTAGCGGTGAGCGTTTCACTCCCTGAACTGCAGAATCAGCTGCTCATAACTAATAGACAAGCTGTAAAAATCTGTATTTTCACTCAGTTATGATATTTGGCTTTTTGCTACTCATTGACATGCCATGTTATTGGGCACAGGAAGTTTTATTTTCTTTTTTATAGCTTGAAACTTTTCCATTACGTTTTAATAACGCCACTACAAACGTAATTTTTTGTTTGTTTGTTTTTCCTTTTTCTCTCTTTCTCCCTCTTGAACACAACAATGTTACCTACTTTGGTTAAACTTTTACCTTTTCAAGTGGGATTCTGTAAGTTAAAAAAAGGACACTGCCATGGAATTATTCTAATCTAGTGGCTAGTCTGATATGTTAACACATATGGGTTTGTTATGTTTATGTTATGTTTGAATATGGTGTATGCATGGTTGACGGACACCACTGTTGCTTTAGTTGGGCTGGGTTCTTATAGTTCAGCTATTCCCCTTTGTAGTGGAATAGCACAGCCCCGTAGTTTACTACTCTGAGTAAGGGAAGGGGGGGGGACTTTAAGTGTTATGGGTCAATGCCAGGGTTTTTTTTCTCTATTTGTTTCTCTGTTTTATTTTATTCAAAGTTTACTTGTCACTTTTGTTTACTCAACATCAGCATCACGTGTTGTTATCTTAATATTACAGAATGGAAACTCCAAGTATGGACCAACTAAACACCCGCAATATCTCTGACATAAAAGTCACTAGTTGGAATGTCCGGGGTCTGAGGAAACTACTCAAACTGAAACAGGTTATAAGCAGGATCAAGCAATTGAAATCAAAAATAGTTTTTCTTCAAGAAACACATCTGACAGACTGTGAACTAAAGTCTGTGAGGAACAGATGGCCTGGCCAGGTGATCCACGCATCATACAATAACTATGCGAGAGGTGTAATTATTTTGATTCATAGAAGCATACCATTCCAAATGACGAAAATGATAAAAGACCCTGCTGGTAGGTACGTAATCACTCAGGGTACCATCCTTTCTATTACTTTAAACTTGGTGAGTCTCTATGGCCCAAATGAAAATAAGCCCAAATTTTTTGAAGATCTGTTTCTCACTGTATCTGCTTTGCAAGGACTGTATATAATTGGAGGAGACTTTAACTGTACTCTCAATCCGAGTATGGATCGCTCAACAGGTTCAGATACATATAAAGCACAAACTAGACAACTAATAAATCGATTTATATCAGATATCAACTTGGTAGAAGTATGGAGAGAACAAAATCCTGATAAAATAGAATTCTCCTGTCATTCAAGTATACATAAATCCCGCTCACGTATAGATTACTTTCTTGTCTCAAGAGAACTTTTATCAAGGATCAAACAGTGTCAGTATGATAGCATAGTGATCAGTGATCATGCAGCTATCTCACTGAGTATCCATCTAGGAAAGTTTATCCATAACCCCCCTCACTGGCGGTTTCAAACAAAATGGCTGCAGAATCCTGAATTTGTTAAATTTATAGAGGAGAAAATAGAAAATTACTTTGAGTTAAATACAGATCAAACTTGTGCCTCAGTGAGATGGGAAGGATTCAAAGCATATATTAGAGGTGAAATTCTTAGCTTTACGAGTACAAAGAATAAACAGCAAAGAAAGCGAATGGAAACCCTGGATAAACAGATTAAATCTTTGGAATTAGACTTAAACTTTAGCGACGACTCAACAAAACAAAGTGAGTTGCTACGTCTGAGAACTGAATATAATAAATTATCATCTGATGCTGCAGCAAAAAGTCTAATGTGGCTGAAGAACTCTTATTATGACCAAGGAGAGAAAGCAGGTAGACTTTTGGCATGGAGAATTAAGAAAATACAGAGTGATAGAGCAATTAATAGTATAAAGACCTCTTCAGGGAATGTAACAGTAGATCCATTGGAAATTAATGACAGCTTTAGAGAATTTTATGAAAATTTGTATAAATCAGAATGTGCTCAATCCTCAGAAGAACAGGACATATTCTTAGATCAACTTCAGTTTCAGACACTAACAGAAAACACAAAGCAGGAATTAGACGTCTAACTACTGAAGAGATATCACAGGCTATCAAAAGCATTAATAGTGGTAAAGCACCAGGGCCAGATGGCTTTCCGATTGAATTTTATAAAACTTTCCAAGACAAATTATTAATTCCACTTTTTAATATGTATGAAGAAGCATATCAAAATGAAGCTCTCCCACCCACTCTGAGACAGGCAATGATTACTTTGATACTGAAACCTGGCAAACCCCCTGCAGAGCGTTCATCATTTAGACCAATAAGTTTGATGGGGGTTGACACTAAAATACTTTGTAAAGTTTTAGCAAGGAGATTAGACCCCTATATATCACATTTAGTTCATAATGATCAAAATGGCTTTGTGCCAAAACGTCAAGGGTTTCACAATATAAGAACGGTTCTAAATATAATTCACGAGAAATTTGATGCTAAAGATACAGCATTGTTATCACTTGACGCTCGTCAAGCTTTTGACAGGATAGAGTGGTCATATTTATTTGCTGCTCTCCCAAGATATGGATTTGGAAACAATTTTCTCAAATGGGTTAAACTTTTGTATACAAACCCCAAAGCTAGTGTTTTAACAAATAACATAGTTTCGAACCCTATTACATTGGAGCGTTCCACTCGACAGGGGTGTCCATTATCTCCAATGCTATTTATCTTGGCTATAGAACCCCTGGCAATGACAATTAGAATGAGAACTGACATATTTGGTGTCCAGTTAGGAGATCAGGAGCATAGATTGGCTCTGTATGCTGATGACCTGATAGTGTTTCTGACTAGGCTGTCTGTTAGTATACCAAAATTAATGCAACAAATGGAGTTATTCGGACAATTCTCTGGCTATAACATAAACGACTCAAAATCCTCAATCCTATTTCTGAACAAGGATGAAAGGCTAAATCCTATTATACAAACCCCATTTATTAATGCAAAAGAAGGATTTGTGTATCTTGGAGTTAAAATCACCCCGGACATTGATACCATTGTAGCAACAAACTATGATCCTCTGATTAGTGAAGTGGAGGAATCTCTAAATAAATGGATGACAATGCCCATATCAGTGATTGGCCGTATAAACATGATTAAAATGAATATATTGCCCAAATTTTTATATCTCTTCCAGTCACTTCCTCTGCCTCTTCCAAAAGAATTCTTTGATAAACTAAACGGTATCTTTAATAGATTTATTTGGAATAATAAAAAACCTAGACTAAGACTTCGCTTGTTGTACCTACCATATGAAAGAGGGGGGTTACAACTCCCTAATCTTAGACTGTATTACTGGTCTGCACAACTGCGCTCAGCCATGTTCTACTTTTCCACTGAGACACCCCCGGCCTGGTTACAAATTGAACAAACATCAGTAACAAATCTTCAGTTAAATCTGTATTTATATTCTGCGAGCCCGAGCAATTTAAAAAAAATGACAAATAACCCTTTTTTAAAAAACACAATAGATGTTTGGTATAGGGCCCATCAGTATATGGGAGATAAGTCTTCTATCTCTCGTTTTTCACCTATTTGGGGCAACACATGTTTTAAAGCAGGAAGAGTGGATGGGGGTTTCAAAATCTGGGCAGATAAAGGTGTACAGAGGGTGGCAGATCTTTATAAGGATGGCAACCTTCTTACATTTGATCAGCTATGCCGAATATACTGCATCCCCAAAAAACATTTTTTTAAATATCTACAAGTTAAACATTTCATTATGTCAAAATATAAACGGATTGTATCTGAGCCACCATTATCACACTTGGAGAATGTCATACTTCAAAAGCCAGTGGGCAGAGGTCATATCTCTTCAGTTTATACAGCTCTGTTAACGCATGATGGGGATTCTGCCACTGACAAGTTGGACGCATGGAGGGCTGACATCCAAGAGGAGATACACGAGGTGGACTGGGAAACTGCATGTTTGAAAGCCCAAAGGCAATCAATTAATACAAGGATGAAACTCCTCCAATATAAGTGGTTGATGAGGACTTACATAACCCCAGTCAAACTGAATCGCTGGTCGCCTGTCATCCCAGATAGCTGCAGTAAATGTTTAGACGAGAGGGGCACTCTGCTCCACTGTGTATGGAGCTGTCCAAAATTACAACAGTACTGGAAATTAATCACGCAAACTTTATCTAAGATTGTTGGAGTAAATATACCCGTTGAAGCAAAAATGTGTGTGTTGGGTATATATCCAAAGAACTGTGACTTTAGCACCAGACAGCTAAAGTTAATTGACTTTGGCCTCCTGCAAGCTAGGCGCTTAATATCTTTGTATTGGAAGAAAGTGGATGTACCCTCAAGTCATATGTGGGTGAAGGAGATGGCATCATGTATTGTATTAGAACGACTTACTTATATTGTCAGAGGAAAGGGAGCAGATTTTGAAGAAATATGGTTACCTTTAACTGAGTTTCTGAGACATTATGAAGGGAATTAATTTAGAGGGTGATACTTGGTGCTGAGTTTTGGGTTTCTTTGTGTGTGTGTGGTTTTCTTTTTTTTTTTTTTTTTTGCTGTTGT
>NC_140607.1:39681241-39696241 GCF_057381915.1 Diplotaxodon limnothrissa
CTGCACAGTTACCAGCTGTCAGCTACCTAAAAAAGGATCCTGGTGTTATTTGTCTCTCAGAAACAGTTCATAACTTCAACTCATCCATGTCACCTAAAAGGTAAACCTGTTTGTCCATCACAGCTCTGATGATTCAGTAAGGACATCTCCTGGTTTCATCTTCATGTTTCCCTCTCACCAGATAACCAAACCATATCATGACCAGCAGCTTTACAGCTGTGGCTCCAGCAAACATCAGCTGATACTAGAAAGTAATATTAAATAAATTCTAACAACAGCTGATCAAGCTTAAACGTGCTGCTGTTGTTTAGCGCGACATCCGCTGGTTTCCTCTTTCTGGCGCAAAGTGGGCGATAAACAAACAAGAGAGAAAAGCTGATCAGCTGATCATTGATCAAATCAAATCAAATCAATCAGAATCAGAATCAGAATCAGAATACTTTATTGATCCCTGGGGGAAATTATTTTTTGTTACAGTGCTCCATTTTAAACCAACATTAAGACAAGACAGACAATACACTAACTAAGAATAGTACAATATATACATATATATACATACATACATACATAAGTCACTTATAAATAAATATTTGGAAAAGAAACATGTGTAGCTGTAGCAGCAAACAGTGTGTTAAGTGGATGCGTTGTACAGGGAGATGGCCACAGGCAGGAATGATTTCCTGTGTCGTTCAGTGGTGCTTTTCGGTAATCTCAGTCTCTCACTGAACGAGCTCCTGTGACTGACCAGCATGTCATGGAGTGGGTGGGAGGTGTTATCCAACATTGTCTTTATCTTGGACAAATCACTTTTATTGTCACATCACATGTGCAGGCACACTGGCACAGCACATGCGAGTGAAATTCTTGTGTGCGAGCCCCACAAGCAACAGAGATGTGCAAACACAACAACACAAACGAGCAAAATACAAGAATGGCCAACCTGAAACTAATAAATATATGTACAATATATAATAGTGTATGCATTTCTGGATGTGTATACTAAATATTTTCCTACGTGTGTGTGTGTGTGTGTGTGTGTGTGTGTGTGTGTGTGTGTGTGTGTATACACATTTTTACAAATTAAATAAAAAAAAAAAAAAAAAATAATAATAATAATAATAATAATAAAATATATAAAATATACAGAGTTGAATATGTGCAAAATAAGTGGCATTTATATACAGTGTGGAGTGCATAATGTTGAAGTTCCAGTAGTGAAGCTGAGGTGTCTATGACGTGTTCAGCAGTCTGATGGCCTGGTGGAAGAAGCTGTCTCTCAGTCTGCTGGTACGGGACCGGATGCTGCAGAACCTCCTTCCTGATGGAAGCAGTCTGAACAGTTTATGGCTGGGGTGACTGGAGTCCTTGATGATCCTCCCCGCTTTCCTCAGGCAGCGCTTCCTGTAGATGTCTTGGAGGGAGGGAAGCTCACCTCCAATTATCCGTTCAGAGCACCGCACTACTCGCTGGAGAGCTTTGCAGTTGTAGGCGGTGCTGTTGCCATACCAGGTGGTGATGCATCCAGTGAGGATGCTCTCAATGGCACAGTGATAGAAGGTCCTGAGGATGCGGGGGCTCATGCCGAATCTTTTCAGTCTCCTGAGAAAGAAGAGGCGCTGCTGCGCCTTCTTCACTGTTTTGTTTGTGTGTACTGACCACGTAAGATCCTCAGCCAGATGTACTCCAAGGAACCGGAAGCTGCTCACTCTCTCCACAGCAGCGCCGTTGATGGTGATGGGGGTGTGTACTTCTCTGCACCTCCGGAAGTCCACTATCAACTCCTTTGTCTTTGCGACGTTGAGGGTGAGATGGTTGTCTTGACACCAGTGGGTCAGGGCGCTGACCTCCTCCCTGTAAGCCGTCTCATCACCGTTGGTGATAAGACCCACCACTGTAGTGTCGTCCGCAAACTTCACAATGATGTTGGAGCTGTTAGTGGCTGTGCAGTCGTAGGTGTAGAGTGAGTATAGGAGAGGGCTCAGTACACACCCCTGTGGAGCACCAGTGTTCAGTGTGACGGGGGATGAGGTGATGCTGCCCAGTCTGACCACCTGGCGTCTGTCAGACAGGAAGCTAAGGATCCAGCTGCAGAGGGAGCTGCTCAGTCCTAGATCCTGCAGTTTCCTGTCCAGCTTCGAGGGAACGATGGTATTGAATGCTGAGCTGTAATCTACAAACAGCATTCTCACATACGTGTCTCTCTTCTCCAGGTGTGACAGGGCAGTATGTAGTGTCAGGGCTATGGCATCATCAGTGGACCTGTTGTGGCGGTATGCGAACTGTAGAGGGTCCAGTGAGTCGGGTAGTGCAGAGCAGATGAAGTCCCTGACCAGCTTCTCGAAGCATTTGCTTACGATGGGGGTCAGGGCTACAGGTCGCCAGTCGTTCAATGAGGAGATGGTGGAGGATTTGGGTACAGGGACGACGGTGGCCATTTTGAAGCAGGCTGGGACTACAGACAGAGAGAGGGAAAGGTTGAAGATGTGCGTGAACACTCCAGCCAGCTGAGCCGCGCATGACTTGAGGACGCGGCCGGGAATCCCGTCCGGACCAGTAGCTTTGCGTGCGTTCACCTTCCTGAAGCACTTCCGCACATCCTCCTCAGACACAGTGTGCGCACTGATGTCATCCGCGGTGCGCACACTGTCCGGTCTCATGGTGTTCGCTGTGTCGAATCTAGCGTAGAATACGTTTAGATCCTCACACAGAGAGGCCGTGGTCTGCGGTGTGCTGGTTTTCCCTCTAAAGTCTGTGATCGTGTTTAGTCCCTGCCACATACTCCGAGGGTTGTCAAACTGTTGCTCCACCCTGTCCCTGTACTCACGTTTGGCTGCTTTGATCGTCTTCCGGAGTTGGTAATGTGCGTGTTTGTAGTCCGATGTGTTCGCGGAGGCAAAGGCGGTGTTCCGTGCCGCGCGAACATCTCCGTTAATCCAGGGTTTTTGATTTGGGAAGGATTTGACTGTTCTGGATGGGACGACATCTTCCACGCATTTCCTGATAAATCCACAGACTGAGTCTGTGTATTCATCAATGTCTCTGGCGGCCACGTGAAACATTTCCCAGTCCGCGTGATCAAAACAGTCCCACAGCGCAGACTCCGATTGGTCCGTCCAACAGTGCACCGCCCTCCGGGTTGGAGCTTCCTGTTTCAGCTTCTGCCTGTAGGCGGGCAGGAGCAGGATGGAGCAGTGATCTGATTGGCCGAATGGGGCGCGGGGGAGGGCTTTGTACGCATCCCGGAAAGAGGTGTAACAGTGGTCGAGTAGCCGGTTTCCACGTGTGTTGAAAAGGATGTGTTGATGGAGTTTTGGTGAGACTTTCTTCAGGTTTCCCTTATTAAAGTCTCCGGCTGTGATAAACGCTGCCTCTGGGTGTGCGGTTTCCTCACTGCTGATCGCGCTGTACAGTTCCCTGAGTGCACGGTCAGTGTCGGCTTGTGGGGGAATGTAAACAGCCGTAATAATCACTGCTGTAAATTCCCTCGGTAGCCAGAATGGCCGGCACTTAATCATCAGGTACTCCAGGTCCGGTGAGCAGAAGGATTTGACCGGGTGCACGTTCGCATAATCACACCAGCTGTTGTTGATCATGAAACACACACCACCGCCTCTGCTTTTCCCAGTAAGATCCTGTGACCTGTCCGCGCGGTGCACAGAGAACCCCGGCAGTTGTATTGCGGAGTCCGGTACTTTGTCCGATAGCCAGGTTTCTGTGAGGCAGATCACGCAGCAGTCCCGCATCTCTCACTGGAATGAGATCCGTGCCCGAAGCTCGCACAGCTTGTTCTCCAGAGACTGCACATTAGCCAGTAATAAACTGGGTAACGGTGGTCTGTAAGTGCGCCGTCTCAGTCGAACCAGAACGCCAGATCTTCTCCCTCTGCGTCGGCGTTTGCGGCCTCCAGGGCCAGAGAACAAAGGCGTCTCAGGTGAGATGAATGGGGGGTCTGCAAACGGAGCGTCCGTGTTGCAAAACTTGAACTCCGGAAAGTTATAAGAAAGACCGTCTTTTATGTCCAGTAAGGTTTGTCGGTCGTACACAAGGAGACAAGTGCTGCTCGTGAAAAAATAAAGGAAAAGTAAAATTAAACACAGAAGAAAGCCGTTGCTTGGGGGAGCTCGCGACGAGGCTGCCATACTCGGCGCCATCTTTAGAAACAGACCTTTACCTTTACCTGGATGATTGAGGACTAACCATTTGTACATTTATGTGAGTGCATTATTCATGTGAAAGTGTGTAGCGTAGTTATTTTCAATAACTTTGGGGCTGTTTAGCATCTCTTTAAAGACAAAATCCTTTTAAGTGTTTTTGTGCTTTTTTTCTCTTCGTGCGTGGTTTGAGTAAGTTAGCCATCATCGCAAACCTAGGGATTTTTTTCTTTCTCGTTGGAGTGATTCCTCTTGGTAAATACACGATCTTTGATGCAGCGCCGCACTACGCCCTTCAGTTCCGCCCAAAAGGGAAATGACGCCGGTGCAGAAAATGGCGTCCGCAGAGCCTGTGGTCCGCTGTGGCTTTTTACCCGTTTAATTTAGCTCCGTGTGGGGGGTCTGTGCGATTGGCAGATGGACGCTGATGCCAACATGGCAGTGCAACGCTGCCACCCGCTTTCTTGATCTCGGAATCGAACTCGCAACTTGATGTCCGACGGAGCCAGAGCTGGCTGGTCGAAGAGGGGTTGTGGAGATTCGCACCGCTGAGGTGAGACGGCTGGATTCAGGCTAAGCTAAAGCGGTTCCGCCGGTCTAAGCAGCTGTCGGAGCCCCTGTAGCTCCAACTCGGAGTCGTGACAGCGAGTTTAGCCAAACACGGAGCGAAATATCCGCTCAGATTGCGACGGTTTCCTCCTTTATCTTCCACAAATGTACGCCGCCATGTTCCGTCAGTACAGCCGAGTGTGGGGACCGTTATCCGCCAGGGTTAGCCTTTGTTTTGGCGCTCCAGTCGCGGCTCGGAGCAAGCTGTCCCCCCGCTGTTGTTTGAAGAAGTTTCGTGATTGAAGTAGAAACGGGAGAGGGAGGGGGGAGAATGAGAGAAGAAGAGGCAGCTGTGCAGCAAAGACAGAATAACTCCAGCTTTGTGTCTTTTTCATTGTAGCTGAATTACGGGACAAACTGTTCCTTTTCACCTCAATAAGAAACGCGTAATATTTTCTCTGAATACCAGACGGGACGGTTGGCAACTCTAATAACTTATGAACAAAATAAAGTGCAACTTCATTAACTTCATAGCACCACCCAGCTGTATAGAAACTCCGTCATGCTAGCTAGCACGCAGTACGAAAAAGTCAGAATAACGAAAATAAACTCCACCTAAACTTGGTTCATATCTGACCCAGAGAGACTGCAGGTCATAGCTTCTTACCTGAAGTTCAGTTCACCACCTCGGGTCTCTCCTCCTGCGTCCCCTTCCTTCATCCACCTGCTGGCCTCCACCACTTGCTAATGTTACTGAATCTGTGGAAGCTCCGCGATGCCACCACACGAAGTAATGAATAACGAGCCTATCTAAATCCCAGTAACGAGTAACGCGTTCCTGGTTTTGGCATAATAACTACTTACCGTGCTCGTTAACACATTAATAACGTAGTTACTGTAACGCGTTACTTAATAACGCGTTAGTCCCAACACTGGTTTTATCCTCCTAATGACTCGCTCCACATGCACCCTGAGTCTGGCTGTGGCCTGCGTCTCCTTAACCTGGTATGCTGGCATCTGCTTCTGCTTAGATAGAAAAGGTGGGCAGTACACTTTGCATTTACAACAATCAGTGATTAGGAAGCCCTTATCTACCATCACTGCCATGTCTTCAGTCAACTTCTCAGCAATGCCTGATTGTTTGAATAGCTCCTTGTCACTAACCTGACCAGCATACAGATCAGAGATGAATGTCACTGGACCATGTGGAGCTATGCCAACCAGGGCTTTCATCATGCAGTGGGATTTGTATGAAGAGTACATTTCACTTTGGAGAAGTGGTGAGGATGGTGTCTGACACCTCAGCTCTGTGCAGTCAAGGATCATCTGCGTGTCTGAGAAATCTTTGAATTCCTCAGAGAGGTAAGCTTGCACTTCTGCACGTGTAAGCCAGATGCATTGAGGCCCCAGTGCAGTGGCAAGAACATTTGTCCATGCTGAAATAAGCAGAGATGGGCAGTAACGCGTTACTTGTAATCTGATTACTTTTTTCAAGTAACGAGTAAAGTAAGGGATTACTATCGCAAAATCGGTAATTAGATTACCGTTACTTTCCCCTAGGAACGCTGCGTTACTGCGTTACTAAAACCGTGATTTTTTGCGAGTGTCTCATGACAGTGACGTAAGCGAGTGCGACGTTCGTGACGACAGCTGTGTGCAGATCAACAGTGGATCATATATCGAGTGCGGAGAGAGTATGAGCGTGCAGCGTTTAAAGCGTGGAAGTACTGACCTTACTTTGAGTTTGATTCCATAAAAAGTGACAAAAACATTAGTGTCCGCTGTGCGTGGGAAGAAAACTTCTTTTTACAGCGAAAAACCCCTAAACTTCCAACAAGCACCGAGTAGCTACGACGTAATGGGAAACTCACAGAGACACTCGCGGATTCTTCAACTGACCGTGGCACACCTGCACCAGGGCAAACCTCCGCCTGCCCCACTCCTGCTTTACAGGTGAAAATAGAGCAACAGGACCGCTGAGTCTTTGACTTTATTTTCTGCTGTGTTTTACTTGCATCTATTTGAAAGACTGAGTGTAAACACAAAAAATATTTTATTTTATGAGCTGGAATGTGCAGAAAATAGGTTTAAATGTTAAACTAATTTCTTCCAGTCAGAGAATGTTGCAGATAATTAAATGTTTGCTTTATGCATAAAGTTAAAAGATTAAAACTAATAAAACAAGTTTTAAAAAGAGACTTTTCCATTTGATTACATTTTGTATGATGGATTATGCAGGAAAAGTAGAATTGGGCTTAAAGATCTATCGCTTTATCACCTCTTCAGGTTGTAAATCGTGTTTTTAAAAAGTAACTAAGTAACTAAGTAATTAATTACTTTTGAAAATAAGTAATCAGTAAAGTAACGGGATTACTTTTTTTGGGAAGTAATCAGTAATTAGTTACTGATTACTTTTTCAAGTAACTTGACCAACACTGGAGTGGTCAATAAGTGGCAAAGTGTCTGCTGCAGACCTGAGAGGTAATCGTGAAATGATCCCGGCGTATGTTTACCAGCCACTGTCTTAGTATACCGTTAAATTTGGCTGAAGCCGAACAAAGTGGGACACAGCAATGCTCAGAGTATTTCTTCTCCTGTTTTTGAAAATGTTCTGTTTTAAATACTTTCCTTTTTATACTCATTCTGAAGTTACATTAGCATAGCTACCAAGAGATAAACAAACATACCGGAAATGCCCAAGTGGCAGTATTTGGAAACGGAAATACGTCACAAGCCCTAGTGCAGAGAGGTCTGTTAACACATAGTGAGTGAAGCAGAAACACCCAATGCATCATGGGAATCCCCCGGCAGCCTACACCTATTGCAGCATAACTAAGGGAGGATTCAGGGTCACCTGGTCCAGCCCTAACTATATGCTTTAGCAAAAAGGAAAGTTTGAAGCCTGATCTTGAAAGTAGAGATAGTGTCTGTCTCCTGAATCCAAACTGGAAGCTGGTTCCACAGAAGAGGGGCCTGAAAACTGAAGGCTCTGCCTCCCATTCTACTTTTAAATACTCTAGGAACAACAAGTAGGCCTGCAGAGCGAGAGCGAAGTGCTCTAATAGGGTGATATGGTACTACAAGGTCATTAAGATAAGATGGGGCCTGATTATTTAAGACCTTGTATGTGAGGAGCAGGATTTTGAATTCTGGATTTAACAGGAAGCCAAAACAGGAGAAATCTGCTCTCTCTTTCTAGTCCCTGTCAGGACTCTTGCTGCAGCATTTTGGATTAGCTGAAGGCTTTTCAGGGAGTTTTTAGGACTTCCTGATAATAATGAATTACAGTCGTCCAGCCTGGAAGTAATAAATGCATGAACTAGTTTTTCAGCGTCACTCTGAGACAGGATATTTCTAACTTTAGAGATGTTGCACAAATGGAAGAAAGCAGTCTTACATATTTGTTTAATATGTGCATTGAAGGACATGTCCTGGTCAAAAATGACTCCAAGGTTCCTCACAGCGTTACTGGAGGCCAAGGTAATGCCATCCAGAGTAAGAATCTGCTTAGATACCATATTTCTAAGATTTTCAGGGCCGAGTACAATAACCTCAGTTTGATCTGAATTAAGAAGCAGAAAGTTAGCGGCCATCCAGGTCTTTATGTCTTTAAGACATTCCTGCAGTTTAACTCATTGGTGTGTGTTATCTGGCTTCATGGACAGATAGAGCTGGGTGTCACCTGCATAGCAGTGTAAATGTATGCTATGTCTTCTAATGATACTGCCTAAGGGAAGCATGTATAATGTAAACAGAATTGGTCCTAGCACTGAACCCTGTGGAACTCCATAATTAACCTCAGTGTGTGAAGAGGACTCTCCATTTACATGCACAAACTGGAGTCTATTAGATAGATATGATACAAACCACTGCAGTGCAGTACCTGTAATACCTACAGCATGTTCTAATCGCTCTAATAGGATATTATGGTCGACAGTATCGAACGCTGCACTGAGGTCTAGCAGGACAAGCACAGAGATGAGTCCACTGTCAGAGGCCATAAGAAGATCATTTGTAACCTTCACTAAAGCTGTTTCTGTGCTGTGATGAGCTCTGAAACCTGACTGAAACTCTTCAAATAAACCTCTGCAGATGATCTGTTAGCTGTTTGACAACTACTCTTTCAAGGATGTTTGATATGAAAGGAAGGTTGGAGATTGGCCTATAATTAGCTAAGACTGCTGGGTCTAGAGATGCTTTTTGAGTAAAGGTTTAACTACAGCCAGCTTGAAGGCCTGTGGTACATAGCCGATCATTAGAGATAGGTTGATCATATTTAAGATCGAAGAATTAATTAATGGCAGGACTTCTTTGAGCAGTTTTGTAGGAATGGGGTCTAAAAGACAGGTTGATGGTTTGGAGGAAGTAATTATTGAAGTTAACTCAGAAAGATCAGTTGGAGAAAAAGAGTCTAACTTAACATCAATGGTACTAAGAGTAGCTGTAGATAATATTACATCTGTGGGATGATTACTGGTAATTTTTTCTCTAATGATAAAAATGTTATTTGTGAAGAAGTTCATGAAGTCATTACTAGTTAACGTTAAAGGGATGGTTGGCTCAACAGAGCTCTGACTGTTTGTCAGCCTGGCTACAGAGCTGAAGAGAAACCTGGGGTTGTTCTTATTTTCTTCAATCAGTGATGAATAGTAAGATGTTCTGGCTTTGTCGAGGGCTTTCTTATAAAGCAGCAAACTATTTCTCCAGGCTAAATGATGATCCTCTAAATTTGTGACACGCCATTTCCTCTCCAGATTACGAGTCATCTGCTTTAGGGTACGTGTTTGAGAATTATACCACGGAGTCAGGTACTTCTGATTAGAGACCTTAGTTTTCACAGGAGCTACAGTATCCAGAGTCGTACGTAGTGAGGAGGTGAAATTATTAACAAGATGATCGACCTCTGTTGGGGTAGCGTTCAGATAGCTGCTCTGCTCTATGTTGGTACAGGGCATTGAAGATGATAACAGTGGGTGGATTATATTCTTAAACTTAGTTACAGCGCTTTCAGAAAGACATCTACTGTGATAAAGTCTACTCTCCACCGCTGTGTAATCAATTATTGTAAATGTAAATGTTATCAGGAAATGATCAGACAGCAGAGGGTTTTCAGGAAACACTGTTAAATGTTCAGGTTCGATGCCACTTGGCCCACACACACACCTGACAACAATCACCTGTCATCATCCGGAGCACTATTTGAGGCTGGAACACAGATCCTCTTGTCGCTGGATGAGTGTACTACTGACGTTAGTGTTCTCACAGCTCCTGTGGACTTGTGCTTCATAATTCGTGATTTGTGATTAGTTGGTGAATTTCCTTCTCTTCTGCCTCAGATCTCCCCCCCCCCCCCCCCCCCCCCGGACCTGCGACCTCCCTGCCGTGTGAATGTGTGTGAGTGTGAGCAAAGAAGACGTGAGCGAGTGTGAGAGAGCTACCCTGTGATTCCCCGGAGTTTTGGATCCCTTCACTGTACATATATTGAACTGGCACTGTAAATAAACTACACCTTGGAGACACCTAACTGCTCTGCGTTTGAGTCCCTGTAACCAGATCGTGACACAGGTGGACGATAGATGATAACAAGTAAGACTGGTTTCTGAGTTTCACAGCTGGGGTGGATGAGGCTAAGCATCAGGCTTTCAAATGAATTAAAAGTCTGTCTGGGTCTTTGGTTGATTAATAGGCTGGTGTGAAAAATTGCTGCCACACCTCCCCCTCGGCCTGTGCTTCGAGGTTTCTGGTAGTTAGAATGACTCGGGGGTGTTGATTCATTTAAACTAACATAATCATCCTGCTGCAACCAGGTTTCTGTAAGGCAGAGTAAATCGATTTGTTGATCAATTATTAAGTCATGTACTAACAGAGACTTGGAGGAGAGAGACCTAATATTTAATAATCCACATTTCACTGTTTTACTCTTTGGTTCAGATGTGGATACTGTATTGTTCTTTCTTTGTGATTGTTTATGCTTAAGTTGTTTGTTGCTGGTTTTTAGTTTGTTTTTTGTCTTTTTGGAAGCTGACACAGTCTCTATGGAGATGGGTTTTTGGGGGGGGTAGCAGGAGGACAGAAGCTGCAGAGAGGCGTGTAAGACTGCAACTCTGCTTCCTGGTCCCAACTCTGGATAGTCATATTTTGGGGGGTTTAATAAATGTGTCCATATTTCTAGAAATGAGAGCTGCTCCATCCAAAGTGGGATGGATGCCGTCTCTCCTAACCTCTCAGAGGTTTTTCAGTATTTCAGTGTTTTTGTTGGCAGATAGCAATGATAGTGAGACACGATCACATAAGAGGAACTGTGCAGTGAAGCAACAAACCGCCTTCATGACATGAAGCTGAGCGAAATGATCACTGTGTGAATCTACAGACCAAAAAAAAAATCCTATAAATACCAGCTGATGCAGGCCTCGTCAGTTGTTATCTGCTGTTTCCTCCTCATCCTTCTCTCTCCTTCAGGTCGCCTCCTAGCTCCTCTCTCCTCCCATTTCCACCTTTTCTCCTCTCTGACTGACAGACTGACATTATGAGGCTGTTAGACACTCAGTGGGTAGAAAGTACCAGTTAATTACACACGCACGCACGCACGCACGCACGCACACACACACACACACACACACACACAGGTAGCAGAACAAAGCCTTTTAGACAGAAATAAAACGCGGATGGAGAGAGGAGCAGCTGTGAGGAAGGAAGGAAACAGGGAGGACTTCTGGAGGTTAGGGAAAGATGGAAAAGAAAGAACAGATGAAAAATCAAATGAGACATGAAAGAACAAATAAAAAGAAAAAATATGAAAAAGTGAGAAATGAGGAAGGAAAGCAAAGACAGCGGATCTAAGAGGGGAGAGGTGGATGCAGGTCTGGAGGTGGTGTGAGAGAGAGTTCAGCATCCTGACAGCCTGATGGATGAAGCTGTCTCTCAGTCTGCTGGTTCTGGCCTCGAGGCTCTTCAGTCTCCTTCCTGATGGCAGCAAACTGAAGAAGCTGTTGGACGGATGGGTGGAGTCACCTGTGATGCAGAGAGCTTTCAGGTGAGACGGGTGCAGTAGATGTCCTGGAGGGAGGGAACAGAGGTACCCACGATCCTCTCTGCTGCTCTCACTACCCGTCGTAGCTGTTTCCAGCAGCACCCAGGAGTCACACCACACAGTGATGCAGCTGGGAGGATGCTCTCCACGGTGCCTCTGTAGAAGCTGCTCATAGTGGAGGTTGATGCTCTCGCTGTCCTCAGTTTGCAGAGGAAGTAGAGTCGCTGTTGGGCTTTGCTGACCAGGAGAGATGTGCAGGAACTTGGTGCTGCCTACCCTCCACAGCAACACCATTACTTCAATTCAATACTTTATTGTCCAACGAGGGGAAATTAGCAGCACGGAGAAAAATAAGAGTAAACCAAACAATGATAAAAAGCCACAACTGTTATTTGCCATTAAGGATACAGTTGCAGTAAGGATAAAGGAAAGCTGCAGTCTTTTGGTCTTCCTCAGTCTAAAAACGACGGCCAACAAGTCAAGCTCACTGTGAAGCTCATGGTTCAAATAGTTAACTATAAAATGATCCTTTCTCAGCACGTTTGTCAGAAATGGCCAAACGTCCTGAGTTTGACCAAAAGTCCCATCAGACCTTCAGAGTCATGTGACCAAACCAGGCAGCGATACAGGAAGTAAGAATGGTGAATATGTGATAAAGCTAAAGTCCTACCACCATCATCTTCCTCACTCACTCAGCCTGGATGCAGTGTTTGACTGGTGTGGCAAAATCACACCGTAACCAGCTGTGGTAGTGTGTGACGTGGACGTGAAGCTGAAATGATGGTTTCAGCATCTCCCAAACTCTGCAGGAAAGAGCTTCAGCAGCAGAGAGAATCGCAGCCACGACTTCCACGTGTTGGCGGCGGCTCTAAAAGCCTTCAGATGTTCTGGATCAGACGTTTGAGCCGAAAAACAGAAAAGTGTCCGACCTGACCGACTTCATACAGACAGAACACCAAACGTGATTTCATGTTTGAACAGTTACAGCAGCGAGTGATTCGTGTGGTTTTTGTCTCATTTTGCATTTAACACTAAACGATGTTGCACCTTCATCTGTGTCGGTCGCGTCTGTGAGGCGAACCAAACAAATGAAAGCACCTCCCACACAGAGCTGCTCTGAGGGGAACCTCCAAACTGCGACTGCTTTAGTCGATGTTTGGATTCAGCTGGAAGCTTTTAAATCGTTGCAGAAACAAAGAGCGAAGTTCAGCGTCTGCCATTAAAGAGAGAGAGACGCAGAGCTGCAGTGTTTGCTCTCCATTATGAAGTAAAGTGACTCTGAAGGACAACACCGCCTGCATGTGCGCTGCACCACTCACATGGTGGGGACATGCAGTCCTCATAAAGCAGAAAGCATTAATGTACAGACACAAGTCGCCCACATCTAATCCACAGCATCTGATATTAAATAAAAATACTGCAATTAAAACAAAGATGAAGCTAAAGAATCAAACAGAGCGAGGCCACGACAGATTTATCTAACAGGTGAGGGGAGGAAAGAATTAAGGAAGCAGGAAAGGCTGAAAGAAAGGAAACAAAGACACGAAAAAGAGGGGAAAGAGGCTGAGAAGGACGGAGGACAAAAATAGTCCTAAGAGTGATTTTCCTTTAGAAAGCATGACAAACATTTGATTCATGGACAAACAGGCCAAAAGTGATGTTAGCTGGTATGTCCTCACTTTAATCCAAGTCGACTGATATGTTTAAAGACAAAGAAGGAAGTGAGTTAGGAAAGGGAACATTATAATGAGATCAAAATGAAAACGGGGACATGAAGGAATCAAGGAATTAAGGAGACAAATGTAAGGAAAGGAAACAAAGTCTAAAAATAAATCCTAAAAAATAATTTTGTCAATTCAAACCTGTACGTGGAATAAAGTCCCCGCAGAGCATAGATGTAAGAATGTGTGTGTGTGTGTGTGTGTGTGCACTAAAAGGACCAGTGTGCTTCACAAGGCCAGCTCCTTTGACCTTGTACGTCATTGTTTGTCACTATTAATGACTTCCTCTTAATTGGACGGGCTGTAGGAACAAACAAACACACACACACACACACACACCTAGCTGCAGGTACATTCAAATGCAGATAAAGCAAATTAAAGTGAATTAAAAGCATGGACGAGGCTCTCAGCTCGCTCTGGCCTTGTGTCGGCAGCAGGTGGATAAATGCAGTTTTCGTCTTCATGAAGCTGCAGCACGAGTTACAGGACACACACGTGCACGCCACAGCTTTTTAAAGAAATCAAACAAACAGCAACCACAGAAAACAAGCTCCTCCTCCTTTTTCCACAAACAATTCAATTCAAATCAGTTGGATGTGGGCTAATCCACATCCCAGCAACACAAACATTCGGAAGAGTTTCAGTAGTGGCAAAATGAGACGTGTCATGGTGCTCGCACTCAGTTCAGTGCGTGTATTTCCACAGGAAAGCAACAACTCTTAATCTGGCCTCTGAGATAGCTGGGAGTCCTGAACGCTCCTGATCCACAGGCGAGGCCAGAAGGAAACCAGAACACCAGAGACTCCCTGAGATGCTGCTGGACTCTGAGCAGTCAGACCACTAAAACCCAGCGAGCCAGAAACAGACTCAAAGAAGCGTGAAAGCTTGTCTGCGTTACCTGATCGGTTTGATCTGAGCTCGCTGTGCGAGTCTGAAGCCGGTGTCGGTTTTAAACCCGGCAGCTCGTCCTGCTGCACCTCTGACATCGCTTAGTTCTGCCTGCGGGAGCATCGACCGTCACATCTCATCATCGCCACGTCTCCTGCTTGAGAATCAATGAGACGCCTTCACGGATCAATAACAGAGCCGCTCGCACGCCAACATCATCATCCTCTCTGCGCTCCATCACGAGAATTCTCAATGTTCAAACTAAAACTTTATCAGAGTGACGCCGGGCGTCTGTCCCAACGATCGACCGGCCTGGAACGATCAGCAGATAATTGGCTGGCAGCTGTCCTGGAAAACGATTTCATCATTTCACACCAAAAAGTCCGTGACAGCACCTGCTCAGGTGAGCTGTCCCTGAAATAGGTCCCAGCGCAGGACAGGACACAGGCGTGTGAATGACAGCCAGACAGGTGGAGGAAGGTGGAGACCACAGGTGACAGACATAAGATGAAATGAGCCAATCAGACCATAGCTCGACTCAGAGATGCTGAGATGGTCTGAGCGCGTGCAGAGGAGGGAGGATGAAGATGGAGCAGGAGGAGAAGAGGAAGAGCTCGGAGGAGGACATGCTGGGAGGTGGAGGCAGAACCCCAAAAGGTGA
>NC_140607.1:39701241-39761241 GCF_057381915.1 Diplotaxodon limnothrissa
GTAGTTAGTGTGTAGTCAGTGTGTAGTCAGTGTGTAGTCAGTGTGTAGTTAAGTGTGTAGTCAGTTTGTAGTCAGTGTGTAGTCAGTGTGTAGTCAGTGTGTAGTCAGTGTGTAGTCAGTGTGTAGTTAGTTTGTAGTCAGTGTGTAGTCAGTGTGTAGTCAGTGTGTAGTCAGTGTGTAGTTAGTTTGTAGTCAGTGTGTAGTTAGTGTGTAGTCAGTGTGTAGTTAGTGTGTAGTCAGTGTGTAGTCAGTGTGTAGTTAGTTTGTAGTCAGTGTGTAGTTAGTGTGTAGTCAGTGTGTAGTTAGTGTGTAGTCAGTGTGTAGTCAGTGTGTAGTCAGTGTGTAGTCAGTGTGTAGTTAAGTGTGTAGTCAGTTTGTAGTCAGTGTGTAGTCAGTGTGTAGTTAGTTTGTAGTCAGTGTGTAGTTAGTGTGTAGTCAGTGTGCAGTTAGTGTGTAGTCAGTGTGTAGTTAGTTTGTAGTCAGTGTGCAGTTAGTGTGTAGTTAACTGTGTAGTCAGTTTGTAGTCAGTGTGTAGTCAGTGTGTAGTCAGTTTGTAGTCAGTGTGTAGTCAGTTTGTAGTCAGTGTGTAGTCAGTGTGTAGTCAGTGTGTAGTCAGTTTGTAGTCAGTGTGTAGTCAGTTTGTAGTTAAGTGTGTAGTCAGTTTGTAGTCAGTGTGTAGTCAGTGTGTAGTCAGTTTGTAGTCAGTGTGTAGTCAGTTTGTAGTCAGTGTGTAGTCAGTGTGTAGTCAGTGTGTAGTCAGTGTGTAGTCAGTGTGTAGTCAGTTTGTAGTCAGTGTGTAGTTAGTGTGTAGTCAGTGTGTAGTTAGTGTGTAGTCAGTGTGTAGTTAGTTTGTAGTCAGTGTGTAGTTAGTGTGTAGTCAGTGTGTAGTCAGTGTGTAGTCAGTGTGTAGTCAGTGTGTAGTGAGTGTGTAGTCAGTGTGTAGTCAGTGTGTAGTCAGTGTGTAGTTAGTTTGTAGTCAGTGTGCAGTCAGTGTGTAGTTAGTTTGTAGTCAGTGTGTAGTGTGTAGTCAGTGTGTAGTCAGTGTGTAGTCAGTGTGTAGTCAGTGTGTAGTTAGTTTGTAGTCAGTGTGTAGTTAGTTTGTAGTCAGTGTGTAGTGTGTAGTCAGTGTGTAGTTAGTGTGTAGTCAGTGTGTAGTCAGTGTGTAGTTAGTTTGTAGTCAGTGTGTAGTGTGTAGTCAGTGTGTAGTCAGTGTGTAGTCAGTGTGTAGTTAAGTGTGTAGTCAGTTTGTAGTCAGTGTGTAGTCAGTGTGTAGTTAGTTTGTAGTCAGTGTGTAGTTAGTGTGTAGTCAGTGTGCAGTTAGTGTGTAGTCAGTGTGTAGTTAGTTTGTAGTCAGTGTGCAGTTAGTGTGTAGTTAACTGTGTAGTCAGTTTGTAGTCAGTGTGTAGTCAGTTTGTAGTCAGTGTGTAGTCAGTGTGTAGTCAGTGTGTAGTCAGTTTGTAGTCAGTTTGTAGTCAGTTTGTAGTCAGTGTGTAGTCAGTGTGTAGTCAGTTTGTAGTCAGTGTGTAGTCAGTGTGTAGTTAGTGTGTAGTCAGTTTGTAGTCAGTGTGTAGTCAGTGTGTAGTCAGTTTGTAGTCAGTGTGTAGTCAGTTTGTAGTCAGTGTGTAGTCAGTGTGTAGTCAGTGTGTAGTTAGTGTGTAGTCAGTTTGTAGTCAGTTTGTAGTTAGTGTGTAGTCAGTGTGTAGTCAGTGTGTAGTTAGTGTGTAGTCAGTTTGTAGTCAGTGTGTAGTCAGTGTGTAGTCAGTGTGTAGTCAGTTTGTAGTCAGTGTGTAGTCAGTGTGTAGTCAGTGTGTAGTCAGTTTGTAGTCAGTGTGTAGTCAGTTTGTAGTCAGTGTGTAGTCAGTTTGTAGTCAGTGTGTAGTCAGTGTGTAGTCAGTGTGTAGTCAGTTTGTAGTTAGTGTGTAGTCAGTGTGTAGTCAGTGTGTAGTCAGTGTGTAGTTAAGTGTGTAGTCAGTTTGTAGTCAGTGTGTAGTCAGTTTGTAGTCAGTGTGTAGTCAGTGTGTAGTCAGTGTGTAGTCAGTGTGCAGTTAGTGTGTAGTCAGTGTGTAGTCAGTGTGTAGTAAGTGTGTAGTCAGTTTGTAGTCAGTGTGTAGTCAGTGTGTAGTCAGTTTGTAGTCAGTGTGTAGTCAGTGTGTAGTCAGTGTGTAGTTAAGTGTGTAGTCAGTTTGTAGTCAGTGTGCAGTTAGTGTGTAGTCAGTGTGTAGTCAGTGTGTAGTTAGTGTGTAGTCAGTGTGTAGTCAGTGTGTAGTCAGTTTGTAGTCAGTGTGTAGTTAGTGTGTAGTCAGTGTGTAGTTAGTGTATAGTCAGTGTGTAGTTAGTGTGTAGTCAGTGTGTAGTTAGTGTGTAGTCAGTGTGTAGTCAGTGTGTAGTGAGTGTGTAGTCAATGTGTAGTGAGTGTGTAGTCAGTGTGTAGTCAGTGTGTAGTCAGTGTGCAGTCAGTGTGCAGTCAGTGTGTAGTCAGTGTGTAGTCAATGTGTAGTGAGTATGTAGTCAGTGTGTAGTGAGTGTGTAGTGAGTGTGTAGTCAGTGTGCAGTCAGTGTGTAGTCAGTGTGTAGTCAGTGTGTAGTGAGTGTGTAGTCAATGTGTAGTGAGTGTGTAGTCAGTGTGTAGTGAGCGTGTAGTTAGTGTGTAGTCAGTGTGTAGTGAGTGTGTAGTCAGTGTGTAGTCAGTGTGTAGTGAGTGTGTAGTCAATGTGTAGTGAGTATGTAGTCAGTGTGTAGTGAGTGTGTAGTCAGTGTGTAGTGAGTATGTAGTCAGTGTGTAGTGAGTGTGTAGTCAGTGTGTAGTGAGCGTGTAGTTAGTGTGTAGTCAGTGTGTAGTGAGTGTGTAGTCAGTGTGTAGTCAGTGTGTAGTGAGTATGTAGTCAGTGTGTAGTGAGTGTGTAGTCAGTGTGTAGTCAGTGTGTAGTGAGTGTGTAGTCAGTGTGTAGTCAGTGTGTAGTCAGTGTGCAGTCAGTGTGTAGTCAGTGTGTAGTCAGTGTGTAGTTAGTGTGTAGTGAGTGTGTAGTCAGTGTGTAGTCAGTGTGTAGTCAGTGTGTAGTGAGTGTGTAGTCAGTGTGTAGTTAGTGTGTAGTGAGTGTGTAGTTAGTTTGTAGTCAGTGTGTAGTTAGTTTGTAGTCAGTGTGTAGTCAGTGTGTAGTGAGTGTGTAGTTAGTTTGTAGTCAGTGTGTAGTCAGTGTGTAGTGAGTGTGTAGTTAGTTTGTAGTCAGTGTGTAGTGAGTGTGTAGTGAGTGTGTAGTTAGTTTGTAGTCAGTGTGTAGTCAGTGTGTAGTGAGTGTGTAGTTAGTTTGTAGTCAGTGTGTAGTCAGTGTGTAGTGAGTGTGTAGTTAGTTTGTAGTCAGTGTGTAGTGAGTGTGTAGTCAGTGTGTAGTCAGTGTGTAGTCAGTGTGTAGTTAGTTTGTAGTCAGTGTGTAGTGAGTGTGTAGTGAGTGTGTAGTTAGTTTGTAGTCAGTGTGTAGTGAGTGTGTAGTGAGTGTGTAGTTAGTGTGTAGTTAGTTTGTAGTCAGTGTGTAGTGAGTGTGTAGTCAGTGTGTAGTGAGTGTGTAGTCAGTGTGTAGTGAGTGTGTAGTTAGTTTGTAGTCAGTGTGTAGTTAGTGTGTAGTCAGTGTGTAGTGAGTGTGTAGTCAGTGTGTAGTGAGTGTGTAGTCAGTGTGTAGTGAGTGTGTAGTGAGTGTGTAGTTAGTTTGTAGTCAGTGTGTAGTTAGTTTGTAGTCAGTGTGTAGTGAGTGTGTAGTTAGTGTGTAGTCAGTGTGTAGTGAGTGTGTAGTGAGTGTGTAGTTAGTGTGTAGTCAGTGTGTAGTGAGTGTGTAGTGAGTGTGTAGTTAGTTTGTAGTCAGTGTGTAGTTAGTTTGTAGTCAGTGTGTAGTGAGTGTGTAGTTAGTGTGTAGTGAGTGTGTAGTGAGTGTGTAGTTAGTTTGTAGTCAGTGTGTAGTGAGTGTGTAGTGAGTGTGTAGTTAGTGTGTAGTTAGTTTGTAGTCAGTGTGTAGTTAGTGTGTAGTTAGTGTGTAGTCAGTGTGTAGTGAGTGTGTAGTGAGTGTGTAGTTAGTGTGTAGTCAGTGTGTAGTGAGTGTGTAGTGAGTGTGTAGTTAGTTTGTAGTCAGTGTGTAGTCAGTGTGTAGTTAGTGTGTAGTCAGTGTGTAGTGAGTGTGTAGTGAGTGTGTAGTTAGTGTGTAGTCAGTGTGTAGTGAGTGTGTAGTGAGTGTGTAGTTAGTTTGTAGTCAGTGTGTAGTTAGTTTGTAGTCAGTGTGTAGTGAGTGTGTAGTTAGTGTGTAGTGAGTGTGTAGTGAGTGTGTAGTTAGTTTGTAGTCAGTGTGTAGTGAGTGTGTAGTGAGTGTGTAGTTAGTGTGTAGTTAGTTTGTAGTCAGTGTGTAGTTAGTGTGTAGTCAGTGTGTAGTGAGTGTGTAGTCAGTGTGTAGTGAGTGTGTAGTTAGTTTGTAGTCAGTGTGTAGTTAGTGTGTAGTCAGTGTGTAGTGAGTGTGTAGTGAGTGTGTAGTGAGTGTGTAGTCAGTGTGTAGTGAGTGTGTAGTGAGTGTGTAGTTAGTTTGTAGTCAGTGTGTAGTTAGTGTGTAGTCAGTGTGTAGTGAGTGTGTAGTTAGTGTGTAGTCAGTGTGTAGTGAGTGTGTAGTCAGTGTGTAGTGAGTGTGTAGTCAGTGTGTAGTCAGTGTGTAGTGAGTGTGTAGTTAGTTTGTAGTCAGTGTGTAGTGAGTGTGTAGTTAGTTTGTAGTCAGTGTGTAGTCAGTGTGTAGTCAGTGTGTAGTTAGTTTGTAGTCAGTGTGTAGTCAGTGTGTAGTCAGTGTGTAGTTAGTTTGTAGTCAGTGTGTAGTCAGTGTGTAGTCAGTGTGTAGTTAGTGTGCAGTTAGTGTGCAGTCAGTGTGTAGTCAGTGTGTAGTTAGTTTGTAGTCAGTGTGTAGTCAGTGTGTAGTTAGTTTGTAGTCAGTGTGTAGTCAGTGTGTAGTTAGTTTGTAGTCAGTGTGTAGTCAGTGTGTAGTCAGTGTGTAGTTAGTTTGTAGTCAGTGTGTAGTCAGTGTGCAGTCAGTGTGTAGTCAGTGTGTAGTTAGTGTGTAGTTAGTTTGTAGTCAGTGTGTAGTCAGTGTGTAGTTAGTTTGTAGTCAGTGTGTAGTTAGTGTGTAGTCAGTGTGTAGTCAGTGTGTAGTTAGTGTGTAGTCAGTGTGTAGTCAGTGTGTAGTTAGTGTGTAGTCAGTGTGTAGTCAGTGTGTAGTCAGTGTGTAGTTAGTTTGTAGTCAGTGTGTAGTTAGTGTGTAGTCAGTGTGTAGTCAGTGTGTAGTTAGTGTGTAGTCAGTGTGTAGTTAGTGTGTAGTTAGTGTGTAGTCAGTGTGTAGTCAGTAGTGTTGTTGTGTGTCAGAACAATGAGGCGCCTGCTGAGTGTTACAGGTGTTACAGCAGTGACACATCTGCTGCTGTCAGGCCTGCAGGTATCAGGCTGTTGTTCTCCTTCATCTCATAGTGGACAGAAATTATTTTTTGGAGCGGCACAAATAATCTGTGTGGCATCAGATTTGATGCAGAACAGCTGATTGTTCTGTAAATAGTTTGAAATGTTTATTTAAAAACGCTTTGGCTGCATTTTTAGGTAAAGACTGAGGCAAAACTCAGTTACTTTTTTGAAGAAGTAACTATATAATTAATTACCCAGCATTGGTCATTGTTTACTGTATTTGCAGACAGAGTTACAGACTCTCTAACAGACCACAGACTCAGAATACAAGTCAGAGCTTTATGAAAAATAAAGAAAGAAAGCTTTGTTTTCAAACTTGGAGTTTAAGTTATTTTTCCTTCCAATAGTGTTAACATGCTACAGGTCATGAACAAGATTGTTTTTAATTGTCATTGTAAGTGGGCTAAAGCAGTTAATTTAAAGTAGTCTAACATAAATGCTGTAATTTGATTACTTTAATAAACATGTAACTTGGATGCTGGCGTGACCACACTGCACACGTCTGCTGTTGGGGCGCTCAGTTTGTGTTCGCTCAGACACGTGAAACATTAGAGGGAACGTTGGTTAGGACACCAGTGCTAATGAGGTCAGATGCATATTTCATGTTTCTGTATGAAATGGTTTAAATGTGATCACTGTGTGATGAACCAGTGGGCTCACTGCACGCTGTGCTTCATCCATCCTCCTCTTCATCGCATTCATTAACCTTTGAACCAAAGCAGAAGAGGAGCAACAACTCCTGAAGGAGAGCAGGACGATCCTTAACTCGACCTGCCAAACACTGATGACCCTGTTGGAGAATGTGGCCAATGTGCTGAGTGTGAGGTTCATGATGAGCCACCAACACAGTCAGAATGAACATTATCACTTTCTTTTCCTCTCACAGTTTCAGCAGTGGGACAAACTGTAGAGACATCAGTGTGAAGAGAGCTCGGCTCAGGTACGGCTCGCTGCGCTGACGGCCCACAGGGGGCGCCGTGCAGGTGTTCCTGTCACGGCCGACGGTAACCTCGGGATGAGTCGAAGCGTTCAGAAAGCTTCTGTGTACTTAGTGTAATTAGTCCATGTAAACTGGAGGAGCCGCCCAAAGTGGTGACACGCTGCACCTACGAGTCTGACTTTGTGACAAAGTGAGGACGGATTTAAAAAGCGGCCCTTTGGGGCCTCGCATGCTATAACTCACTTCTCCACAAGAGGGCACTTAAGAGTTTTGCAGCTTTACAAAATGAGGACTGTTCAGAAAAAGCTGACTTTGCAGATTCTTACAAGTCAGACATCAAAGGGCCCCGAGTGGCTGTACTGTGGACGCCTTCCTGTCATTACTGAAACCAACGCTGTGGTTTCCAGACATCGGACTGCGTGAGGACGCGGCGGGAGGCTGAACTAAACGAAACCTGGGAAACGTGCGCCACACAAACACGGTGTTAAGATTCACTTTAAATGCACTTCTGTGCGCCCGGGTGACTGAAGAGCAGGTCAGTGTGCATCCAGCTTACATAATGGAAAAGATCACAGGTCATGGTGCTCGAACTGCTCAGAGGTCAGAGGTCACGTTAGTTTGACAGCCACAACCGCACGTTTAAGCTGAGAGGCCGTCCCGCGGCGCTTCGATGACCTGGGAAGTTGGCGCGGCAGGAGGACATGCGGGCTGAACCGCAGGACGCGCCTTTATGGTCGATAGCACCGCCCACGTGTCGTGTGGCGTGCCACGTGACTCAGGTCTGCAGGCAGAGCGCCGCCTCGCAGTGAAGCTGAACGAACGAGCAGCACGGCGCAGGTCCCCGCTCAGGTGTGTCTGTCACACTCGGGCCAGCGACGATCACACAAACACCTCCACCCGCTCCTCTGTCACTCCAACCCTCCGCACGTCCTCCTCCGTTCATGAACCTCCCCTGACGTCTTCCTCTTTTCCACCTGCCCGACTGGCCCATCTTCATTGTCCTTCGTCCATCAGAGCAGAGGGCGCCGTGTGCTGCGATTAGCTAGGAGAGGACACGCCCAGCACACAGACGCAGCTTCCAGCACGCCTAATCCCAGCGTGAGCTCACTTCCTGTTCTCGCTGATTTTGAAATAAAACACGGAGGTTGTGTCCGTCTTCTTTATACAGTCTGTGGGAGATGAGCAGGTGCTGCAGGAAACACTGAAACACACACACACTTAATGCTGCACGCTTTATTAAACTCCTCCTACAAAAACACGATAGAAAAAGACTCAGACTCAAACACTGAACGTCGTACAGAGACGAAACACACTGTGAGGAAGCAGCGCCTCCTGCAGGACGCCACGGGTTACTACAGCCTCCCCGCTCCGTACTAAAGCTGTGATCGCTCACCTGCTCAGGTGTGTTTGTCGCCTCAGAGCTGCTCAAAATGACTCTGCCTCCATTTTTGTCATTTGTCCAGCTCGTTACAAAAACATTAACGAGTGACGTCGTTGTGTCCGAATCGTCACATCGAACAGGCTGAAAACAGCAAAGACCGCCTACAAAAGCACTGATTGGATAACGCAGCAGCTGATGCCTCAGGGAGGCGGGTGGCGGTCACTGGGTGGTGCAGCAGGATGGAGGTGGAGGCGCTCCCTCGCCTCCTCTAAAATCACTCTAAGTGTCAAACATCACAGCCAGTGTGCAACAAACATCACGTGACACAAAGACGAGCTCTGATTGGTCGCTCAGAGAGCAAAAAAATAAAAATAGAAGAGGCAGAGGCGCGGCTCCTCCTCCTCACCACTCCTTCTTCTTCTCGTCCATGGAGACGCCCCCGGGCCCGAGCGCCACCACCAGTAGCAGGCCGCCGATCACCGAGGTGGTCTGGAAGAAGTCGTACTTCAGGAAGTCGTGCATGGGCGTGTAGGACGGCACGCTCCAGAAGGCGTTGATGGTGAAGTTGATGCAGAGCAGCCACGCCACCAGCGTGAGCGCCGCCAGCTTCGTCTTAAAGCCCACCGCCACCAGGACCATGAGCGCCGTCCCCACCACGTTCTGCAGGAACTGAACACAACACGCCGTCAGCACAAGGACGACGGTCACGCCCATAATTATTCAGACCCCCAAAGTTACTTTTATTCAACCTGCAAGTTTTCGTCTCCCAAACGATGTGGAGACGAGGCACCAGAGGCATCGCCGCCGCAAACACGCTTCTCTGCTTTTGTTCTCATTGGAGCAAAACGTGCCCCGCCCACAATCATTCACTCGTCTCAGTAATAGAAAAACCTTTAATAGTTATTACAGCAGACGAACGCGTCCTATAATCGCACGTCTCCACGTTTGCTCATTTGTCTTTAGCAGTGAGCTTTCAGGTCGCAGGGTCCCCTTGCCCTGATCTCTAGCTCCGCCCACAGTCTCTGCTGGACTCTGTGGGCGGAGCTGCTCAATGTTAATGTTTGTGTCTGCTAACCGTTTACTTTGCTGTGCTTTGGGTCGTTGTAGTGCTGAGCTGTCTGCTGCTGCCTGATGATGAGGAGGAGGATCTTCATGCTGTTTTTCGTGGTGGCGTTTCCTGTGATGAGCTTCCCCCCGACCCCCAGGGTGGCTGTAGCTCAGGTGGCAGAGCGGATCAGCCACTAACCAGAAGGTCGGTGGTTCGATCCCAGACTGTCCACCAAGCCGCTGCCCACTGAATCGGCTTGGACTGTTCGGACGGTGATTTTAGGACTGTGGATTTCCCAGAGACTGTGACAGTTTGTGAAGAGCGCGAGTCATTCTGGACACTTTTTGCTCAAATGTAAATAAAAGCGACGCCTCTGGTGCCTCGTCTTCTTCTCTTTTGGCAGACGCCCGTGTCATTTCCTGTCAAAAACAACTTGTTGGTTGAACAAAAGTAAGCTTCTGTCAAATCTTGCCAGGAGTTTGAATAATTACGTGGACACGTGTGGACACGTGTGGGTTTGACTCACGCTGAGCAGGCTGAGGTCAAAGTGCAGCAGCGTCATGAACATGAGGACGAGGAGGACGCGACCTCCCAGCTGCAGGAGGTGCTTCGGCGAGCTCTGATGTCCGAGGGAAGGAACTCCGGCGAACACGCTACGCGCCTCCCCCCTGCACTCTGCCAGGAGGAGGAGGAGGCCCCCGCCCAGCGCCAGGTTCCTGCAGAGGAGGACGAGGAGGATGAAGAACAGCAGATCATGTCTTTGTAGCTCCAACCTGCAGCGTCACGCAAACGTGCAGAACGAGCCGTTTCTGTCCACGACGTCGATAAAGTTATTTCAGAAAGGCGTGACGACTTACCTCATGAGGAACTTGAGGTCCCACAGGATGCTGTAAGCCACCATCTGCAGGTCACACAGAGTCACATGATCAGACTCACAGGTAACATTCTGGGACTCACCTGTTTGAAAGTTCACCTGCACCGTGTTGGCAGGACGAAACACGACCTTAACTTTTTCAGTTTAACAGATCTGACCAATCACAGCACTGCATTTGGCATCGAGTGCATGCGCAGCTGCAAACTCGCACCAGTGCTGAACACGCCTGACCACAGCGAGCTGCTGCTCCGGCTCAGCCGGCGCTGCGACATCAGAAACACAGACTAAAGCTTCCGCTCTGGATCCTCAGAGACTGCGCATACCAGCTAGCTCCTGTGTTCACTGAGATATTCAACATCTCTTTATCTCAGTCGGTGATCCCCACATGCTTCAAAGAGTCCATCATTGTTCCTGTCCCGAAGAAACCCCACCCTGCTTCTCTCAATGACTATCGCCCTGTAGCCCTCACCTCAGTAGTGATGAAGTGCTTTGAACGCCTGGTCAGAGACTTCATCATTTCTTCACTACCAGACACACTGGACCCACTACAGTTCGCTTACCGTCCAAATCGTTCCACAGACGATGCCATCTCTCATCTCCTCCACACATCACTCACTCACTTGGACACTAGAAGGGGGAATTATGTTAAAATGCTCTTCATAGACTACAGCTCTGCATTTAACACCATAATTCCCTCCACACTCACCACCAAGCTGGAGCATCTGGGACTCAGCTCATCTATGTGTCAGTGGATCTCCAACTTCCTAACTGGCAGACCACAGGCAGTAAGGATGGGCGGACATGTCTCAGCCTCCACCACTCTCAGCACTGGAGCCCCCCAGGGGTGTGTTCTGAGCCCCCTGCTGTACTCTTTGTACACATATGACTGTGTGGCCACTACCAGCTCCACCACCATCATCAAGTTTGCTGACGACACCGTCGTGGTGGGCCTGATCTCTGATAACAACGAGACGGCCTACCTGAAGGAGATTAGGAATCTGGAGAACTGGTGCCAGAGGAACAACCTCCTTCTAAACGTCAGTAAGACAAAGGAGCTGATAGTGGACTTCAGCACTAAGCAGGAGAGGAACTACCAGACCCCCGTCATCAACGAGTGCCCAGTGGAGAGAGTGGACAGCTTCAAATACCTCGGAGTTCACATCACGCAGGACCTGTCATGGTCCTGTCACATCAACACCGTGGTGAAAAAGGCCCGACAGCGTCTCTACCACCTCAGACGCTTGAGAGACTTCCAACTGCCCTCCAAGGTGCTCAGGAACTTTTACTCCTGCACCATAGAGAGCATCCTGGCGGGAAACATCTTAACCTGGTTCGGGAACAGCACCATGCAGGACAGACGAGCTCTACAGAGGGTTGTGCGGTCAGCTGAGCGCACCATCCGCTCCGAGCTCCCTGACCTGCACTCAATCTACAGCAGGCGGTGCTGGACCAAGGCCAGGAAGATGGTGAAGGACCTCAGCCATCCCAACAACAGACTGTTCTCTCTGCTGAGGTCAGGAAAGCGATTCCGCTCCCTGAAGACCAACACAGAGAGACTGAGGAGGAGCTTCTTCCCGCAGGCGATACGGTCTCTCAATCACACCACCACACAGTACTGACCCACACATATGGTTCTTACACACACTGGACTTTCTGGACTTTGTTTTTGCACAACACTGGTCACTATATTCTTCATTTCCAGTTAATACTTGTACAGCTGCTGTTATTGTGTATATATTTATTTATATTTAGATTTCTTCATACATTCTTATATAGTTCTATATTGTGTATTTTGTTGTACAGTTATTTCATTTTCAACTTTAATTTATATATTTTATTTTATTCTTTCCTAGTTAAATTTACCCTTTTTAATTTTTCATATTTATTTCCTATCTTATTCATAGCCTTTTCCTTTTTTGTTTTCTTTAGGTCACGAGCAGTTGTCCAAGCATTTCACTGCATATCGTACTGTGTATGACTGTGTACGTGACAAATAAAATTTGAATTTGAATTTGAATTTGGATCAAACCGGGAATCGTCCCGGCCGCTGCCTGCTCCCGCCACCTGGATCGTCCACGTTTCTTCCTTTTCTCCTTCGGAAACATCGTCACCTCTTCCTGTGCGCTCCACTTTACCCGGAAATCACAGCGCTTTCAATGTGTCTACAGTACACGCCCCCCCGCACACACACACGGTCAGCTGTGGCTCTTCTTTCAGAGACAAAGAACAAAACGTTTATGTTTCAAACAGGAAACGTTTACTCTGATTTATCATTTAAGACCACAGCAACTTCCTGTTTGGGAGTCTGAAGGCGTGACGGCGCAGTGAAAACCGACTGAAGCTCGCTGACCATCACGTCAAAAACCTGCAATACTAAACATGAAACACGTGTGTGTGTGTGTGTGTGTGTGTGTGTGTGTGTGTGTGTGTGTGTGTGTGTGTGTGTGTACCTGCAGAGCGATGATCCCAAACAGAGCGCCGCAGGCGTGCTGAACAAAGTTCCTGCTGAGGATCAACACGCAGCAGCCTGCAGACACACACGTGTTACATGTTTAATGTGGAACAACTGAGAGCTCTAAATCACCAATAATCAATCAATCAATCAGAGACTGGTGCAACAACCCAGGTGCTCGCAGAGATCATTACACACACATACGTATAAATGTACAGGCAGGGGACCTCTGTCCCTAACTGTCACCAGTGTGCGAGTCCTCGGAGCCCCGTCTGCATTCGGACCTGCTCGGATCACCACGGTTTTCATTAGATCCTAGTACCTGGTACCAGGTGCTTTAGCAGGTGCTCGGCCGGGGTTCCCAGCGATCTGAGCAGGTATTAAAGTGTGACATCATCAGACTGCATGGCACAGATTGGCTGGTCAGTAGCGTCAGTGTGACGAAGAGCTGCAGATCGAGCAGCAGGTACACCGTCGCCTCCACGTCCACCTTTGCTGTAGCGTTCGCCTTGCATACTAATTATGCTGCAGGACGCTCAGACACGTTGCTATGACGACAGCCACGCAGGTTAGGTAGTCCCAGACAGTAATGAGAACCAGGTTAATGGAAAAGGGCCTCATATGTGTACAACGAGGTGTGAAACGCCCGTCCCCACAAGAAGGTGTCAGGGTTACAGTTAGGCTGGGCGTTCAGTGATGGTTAGGATGAGCATTTTGTCAATTAGATGAAAACGTGTGTGTGTGTGTGAGTGTTACCCAGCTGTCCCAGCAGGTTGATGAGGACGAAGAGGTTGGCGATGAAGAGGCCACAGCTCCAGGTGGAGTCGATATACTCGCTCTGCTCGCTCCACTGGAGCCACATCCTGATGCCGTCCTCGAGGAAGGTGCTGACCAGGCAGAGGCGGGCCACGTGGGGGAGGTAGTGTTTGGTCACCCGCAGGAACTAAAGCAGCGGGGTGATCAGCACACTGTTAGTCACTTTATTAATGTAGCACCGACTGCGTTTTTGTACATGCGGGGTTTAAAATACAAAGAGGCACCAAGAGCTGCAGTTCCTCTGACATCCAGCAGAGGCAGCAGTGAGTTGGTCCCCACAGACTCCCATGTTCAAAGAAGTAAACATGTTTACAGCCGGACATCATGCTGCGAGGTCACTGTACTAACAGGCTGAAGCTAAAAATCAGCACAATGTTTCCTTAGATTAAAAACACATCAGCTGCTGATTCATGAGCCACAGCTTCAGGTAGACACGCCCACATATTTATTATTACTTTTAAAATACTTTAACTTGACTCTAACACGGTTGTTTAAATGTGGATTAACCAAGAAGATGATGATCATCGTGTGTGTTTCACGGCTGCGTGGAGGACGTGAGCTACCTGCTGCTGCAGCAACACTTTCTGTGTCGCTCCGTGGCGGAGGGTTACTTTCAGAACTTCCGGTCAGCTGCGCATTGATCGAACCAGACTCCGGTAACAGGTGTTTTCATTGAACCGTTCCCGGTTCGTCAGCAGTGATTCACGGCTGTGAGAAGAAACTATACCGCTCGGGCACGTCAGGACCCCGGCCTCGCCTCCGCGTGAGACCCAGCTGAACCACGAATTCGTTACTTTACTCTCAAACGTACATTTTTATAAAACATTTAAATGTTAATGTGTAAAGCAGCCCTGGAGCGATCAGAGCTCTCCTGAGGTCGAACATCATCTCAGAGGAAAGTCACCCATCATTATTTCCGTTTTCCTACAAGCTGCGAACGTTTCACCAGACTCGATTTAAAATCTGTCACGTTTCAACTTTCCTCGAGTCTCCACAGACACCGTTGGTTTGTAGAAAACACCTGAACACGATCATCCATCGTGTAAAGTCGTTCTTCATTTCGGCCAACAGAACAACTCAATAAAGATCGCATTTTTGGTGTTTTAGTGAGAATGAATCTGCACCACGGTCTTTCCTGTTCCAGCCTCCCGATGACGAAATCTGCTGCTTTGCTTCAAACTTCATGAAAGTTCATTTTAAAGCAACGAAGCTGTTCCGGGGAGCAGCTGGCCTCTGCTTTTCGAGCTGACTAAACTTGTTTTGCAGCAGAAATCACCGAGCTTTCAACAACCAGATGTTTGCGATAACCGGACCGAGTCCCAGCTCAGCGTGTCGCCGCTCCGGGTGCGCGAGCTTACCTGGTCCGCCACATCCTCCGCCTGGCTCATGAGGTCTCCGTGTCCCATCTCTGGCTCCGACGGTAAGGCACTTCAGTGCGGAAAAGCAGCTGCCAGCTCACGTCCCGGTCCGGTCCGCAGTGATGATGAAGATGCCCCGCTGCTGCCTCCTCCGACCCACAATCCTCCGCCCTGAGCAGGTAGGGCGCCCCCTGCGGCCGGGCTGGGTACAGCATGCCACGTGGACCGGTGTTCTGACAAAACGTCCTACCTAAGTAGTTTATGCACATTTGTGCTGTCAGCGCAAATGTAAGTAGGTATGACGGTTTGCCACTTAACTTTGCCCATCAGAGTATGTTTCTAGCTCTTATTAACAAAGGTAGGATGATTTGCCACTGAATTTCGTGTTGTGCGCATGCGTAGAAACAACGGGTAGGATGGTTTGTCAGGTAGGATGGATTCCCAGAACATCGGAACATGAAAGTCTAACCCAGCTCAGATGTGACCCGAACACGTCGGTGGTTCTTGTTCTTTCACGTGGGCTGTGGGGATGTAGAAACACAATGAACATGATGCACGGCTGAGCCACCAGGGGGCGCTGAATGACATAAACACTGATAACTCTGCAGGATGAATAACAGTGTGATCGTTTCATTCTCTCATAATGGTAATAATTTATTTAACGAAACAGAAGTGTTAATAACAGTTTTATGACATCACACACCACGAGAAACAAAGCCGGTTATGAAAACATGATTTATTAATGTTTGCATATTAACAACGATGAAACTGACCGCTGTCAGTCATTGTGCAGGTGTCAGGTGGAAACCTGCAGCTGTGAAACGTTTCTCTCACTGCAAACAGAACACACATGGACAGCAGTCCACCTGTGACCTGCAGCTCCTGCAGCAGCCACCAGTCAAACAAAAGAAAGGTGATCAGAGCTCCACCTGGATGCAGCAATGCATTGTGGGACACGGTGAGGCGGTCAGGGTGGAGCAGATCGGTCCTTGTCCCTCTGTCCTCGCCGCCTCCTCCTCTGAGCACGGTGTCTCTAAAACAACAAACAACAGGCAGCTGGGTTACCTGTGTGTGTGTCTTCCTGTCTAGCTATCTTTGCGAGGACCGAAATCTGCATTTACCATACTTGTGAGAACCAACAGTCACTTGTGAGGACACACAACCTGGTCCTCACAAATTTGAAGCATTTTTGAGGCTCCAAATGTGGTTTTAGTGTCAGGGTTACAGCTAGGCTAGGGCCAGGCATTCATTTTTAATATGGGGCTAGGGAAAGGAAGGTCCTCACTAAAATAGCTGAACGGGGTTGTGTGTGTGTGTGTGTGTGTGTTAGTATTAGAGTGAAACCTGCAGGTACAGGTGAGATGAGGTCACCTGTCAGGTTCCCTCCTCCTGTGTGGTCTTTAGCTCGACTGCAGCAGCTCTGAGCTTTCACTCTGGGCTGTACCTGCTGCACAGGTGCGTCTGTGCTGCTGCAGGGACATTAGCTCACCTGTGACTGTCCACATATTTATGCTGCGCACTCTTCGCTGACACACCTGTTACATACATGAAGTTAGTCATTAAATATAAAGCAGATATGTACCTGCAAGTGGAGGTAGTGTGTGCGTGTCCTGCAGTGTGCGTGTCGAGCTGCAGCTTCACTGTAGAAAAACTTTTTGCAGAGTCGACACATGAAGCCACAAACAGGAACCACAAAACTGCTTCCTGTGGGGACAGAGAGTAAAGCGTCACTTCCTGTTTGTCGCAGAGACACGAGACAAAATCCACAGACACACTGATCTACGCCTTCTGGATTTTCTCTCTACAGATCGTCCACCGGGGGGCGACAAAGCTCCATCAGCTGGTTTCGACCTCCGGGACGTACCGCACGCCGTGCTGGGGTCATACTCTGCTCGCCGCTTGTCCTCCTCTTCCTCAGCCACCTGAAACAGTTTAAAGTCGTCACTCCTGAATCGTGATTTCACTCGACGCCACAGGACGTCCTGATTTTACCTTTTCCTTTGTTGCTGCATCCTCTTCCTCGTCAGCTACATCCACTTCTTCCTCCACCACCGCCCCCTCCTCCTCTTCCTCCCCCTCCTCCTCGAAGCAGCCGACAGCATCCACAGTGATGAGCTCCTCCTCCTGAGCCTCCTCCAGGAGCACCTGGGAGGAAACAGGAAACATCAGCTGTCCCACAGAGGGGCGGGACATCCTGCTGAGCAGCGCCCCACAGAGTGGATCCCGCCGTTGACGGTCACGCGGACAGTCGTTGCTTCGGTTTGTTTCACTGAAGTTTTTAGTGAACACAGACTCAGGATACACGTCACCACCAGCGTCTGCGACACTGACCACCTGACAGCCACAGCCATCCGGTTGTTCAGTCTGACGTCACTAGCCGTGTCTGGGTCTAAACTCCGCTGCAGGTCCATATATCAAACGATCACTATGGCATTACTGAGAGTTGAAAAACTGTCTAAAGTCTTTCATCTTTAATAAAATGATCAGCGTTCTGCTCTACCAGGTGTAACAATTGAGTTTAACATCCAGGCATCCATGAAAACGGAATTTATGACATTTAACGGAGTTAGAAGTTAGCAGGGAGTTAGCTCGCTAGCTTCTATCTAAATACAATATAGCATGTCCTGACTGCGGGGTTTTGGAAACAAATTAAAACGTACAGCTCTGTTATCACTTCCAGCATAAATGAAGACAGAAAACTAAACAGCAGTGACGTTTGTAGGGTTACTGAAGTTGGGCTAGCTGGTATATAATGATGTGCTACGTGACCGCTAGCGACATAGCTATGTTAGCATAATATAAACAAGCTAACTTTTTTTTCCACTCGATAAAAGTTAACGTGAGTGTTCTCGGTGGTCAGAAACAAATGTAATCGCATGGCAGGATGCTGTAAAAGGACCAAACTTCAGCCAGGAGAACAACTGAGATAATCCATCCACAATACGAGGTTAGTCATTCATATACTGCTGCATGGGCTGGGCTGTAGTTACATCCTAAGGTTTTAAAAACTGAGCTTAAATAAATGATTAGCGGTAATAAAAGCCGAGGGAGGTCAACAGGGATCACTGACTGTTTTAGGAGCTTTTTGAGATCAAATAGAAGAAAATACATAACATTAAACATGTTAACAACACAAAAGCCATATTAAACGCAGACTACTTTAGACCCGGAAGTAGGATTCTTCGCGTCATCACTGAACAACCGGATTGGCTTCCTGCTGTCACCTGACTGCCGACGCCCTCACTCACCTGCTGTTTATGTTCCGATGACTTCATGTGCTCCACAAACTTCCTGGGCGTCCTGAAGTGACGTCCGCACACCGGACAGAAGGGCCGGCAAAGCTGCTTGCACATCTGGAACGAACACACACACACACACACACACACACACACACACACACACACACACACACACAGTCTTCTATTGACATTTTAATCTGCACAGTTGGCAAGTACACTGACAGTAAAGGGCTATTCTATTCTATTCTACTCTGATCTCTGTTGGGTAAGGAGGCGTGTCTGCGCTGATACGTCATCATCACGTCTCACTCTCACCTTGTGTCGTTTGGTCCGCCGATGAATGATGACATCACCGCTGAAGTGAGTCTGACAGGTGTCACACCAGCGCTGCGACTCACGGCGGCGCCCCCTGCTGGCAGAGTGACACACCTGAAGGTTTTCAAACTAAACAAATCAGAGCCCCTGATCTGTGTGTGTGTGTGTTCACCTGTCCTGCGGTGTGTGTGTGTTGAGGTGGATGCAGTGTGTGATCTCCTGCAGCTTCTTCACGTGTTCAGGTCCTGCCATGTGCTCCTGAAACAGCTGGAAATAAACAGAGCACACCTGTAGACACCTGTGCACGTCCACCTGTCACATGACCTGACATCCACAGCTGGTGCAGATGTGCAGACTGAGGTTGGTGACGTTGTGTCTGGTCAGCTGTTCGTCACAGAGCTCAAGTTATTACAGGTGTGTCTGGATGAAGCCACCTGATTGGTCAGGACTCACAGCGACGGCTGCAGAGCCAAGCTCACCTGTTCCAGGACGTGCAGCAGTGGCATCGCATTATTCATCATCAAAGCACTGAGGGAGGGGCACGAACCGCGCTCTGACCTCTGTGGTCCAGGTGTAACTGGCTGCTCTTCACTACTGTTTCCCCTTCTGTTTACCTCGCGTGTCTGAATTTACAGTTTTTCATTTTGCAAAATCATCATGCAGAGCTCGGGTGCATCCCTGCTCCTGTTTCCCACCTGCAGACAGTCTTTACGCTGCCGCCTGCCTTTGGTGGCTTTTTGGCAGAACTGTAACGTTCAGCAGTCGCCTCAGTGTTCTCTCACACAACAAAACCACACGCTAACCACACGCTAACCACATGCTGACTGTACTCCAAACACGCTAAACGTCGCTAATCTTTCACATCTCAAAACTCTCTTTTTATCTCGCTCTCTCTCTCTCGCCGTCGTACTCCAAAAACTCCTCCCTCTTCCTAAACGACCTAATGTCACGTGTTGCTATATCATTTTTTAATTGGTCAACATGGTACATTTTTCCACCAATAGGAAAGGGTCGCAGGAGCGCGTTCCTTAGAAAACACCCGTTTTGTCTGCAGTTCGTGGCGGCTTTGAAGATGATGCTGCTGCGTCGGCCATGTTTGTCGGGTCATCCGTTGTTTTAAATCGGCTGCTAGTCGATCGATGAGCCTCGGAGCGTTCACAGCCACTCGCTGCTGTCAGTGACTCTGACTTTAAAACAGGAAGCAGGTGCATGCGCTAACTGGGCAGAGGCAACAGCAAATGTTTCCAGATGTTAGCAAAGACTTGCTGTGGAGAAAGCTGTGGATGTCCTGAGTAGGGGTGGGTTTTTATAATCCATTCATTAAAATCCTGAATCGATTTTTTAATATAAATTTATTTTGCCCGAAACGCCAGAACCTCAGGTGAAACCTCACAAAATTTCAACAACCACCAAACAGCTAAAACAGTAAATGAGAGCAGGAACACGATTCTGCACGGAGACGTGAACACACAGCGCGGAGCCGCGGATCAGAGTCAGCGAGATGTGACTTTCTGACCGACGGCACGGACACGGTCGGGGCTGAAAGCCGACAGCTCGCTGATGCTGATGTTTCAGCGGGTCGGCGCTTTGTGTTCACGCCCTTTTTGCGCCGATTCTAAAGCTGTTAGTTTATCTCTCTCCAAACAACACTGACCGAACCAGGATAAAATCTCACTTCATGCACAGCTCTCTCGCTCTCTGTTTCCTGCATTATTCGCTTGCTTGTTACGCACCAGTCTACTGTTGTTTACAGGCTGTCGGTCGCTGTTTTGTTTTTTCGTTTACATACTTCTGAAAAGAAAACCTCATTTCTGCTGTTCAATACTGAACAAATTTAAACTTTCTAAAATTATGCAAAATGTAAAACGCCGTGTCTCTAATAAAACCTCTGTAACTTCAGAGGTGACGTTCATATGTTGATTCATGGTTTTCTTTCATTTTTGATGTACTGCAGAACATTTTTATAAAATCCAGAACAGGAAAATCTCCTTCATGTTTCTGTGTTTTATCTTCAGCTACTTTGACACAAAGGCCTCACTGTGACGCTCACACCTGTGATAAAGTCTTGCGTGTGTCAGCTTCCTTTTTATTGATACAAAAATATGTAAATGTACCGATCTGAATTATAATATTTCTGACTGTCAAAATTTCCCAGATTCAAATCGAATTTAATCGAATCGATTCTAGAAATCAGTGACGACACCCAGCCCTAGTCCTGAGTGTGCTGAGGACACCTGACTCAGGTAAGACTGAACGAGGCAGAGGAAGAAGAAGAAGAGCCGAGGGTTTCTTACCAGGAGAGAGCGACACGTGAGGTCACAGACGTGACAGTGGAGTCCGCCCGTCTGTCTCTCGGCCGTCCTGTCCGTCTGTCCAAACTCTCGGCTCTCGCTGCTCTGCTGGATGGTGACCTTCAGTGACCCCACGCCCTGCAGCTATAAACACATCACGGTAGGTTACCTGACAGTCAGGTGTGTCTCCATTACTCTGTGGTTCCGACTGCAGATGGAGCATCGCATGGTTCTTTACCTCGGCCACTCTGCTGTCCTCGCTGTCCTCTGCTGCCCCCTGCTGGCCGGGAGGAGGAACATCTGGTGACACAGAGAGGGAAGCTTTATCAATCCGCAGCACAGGACTGAAAATCAGCCTGAAGGATGCCACAGAGACACACCTGCCGCTGGAGCACATGACCCGGGGACTCTGCTGGGCGGAGCAGCGTCGTCCTCCATCCTGTGAAAAACATCAAAAACACACCGAGTGAGTCGAGTTCCTCAGATGTCAGACAGTGACGTCGTTTGTTCCTAGCAGACGACCTCCCAACCTTGCTCGCTTTGAATCCGATTCTTCTGATCCTCCCTCCAACCCCACGCCTCCAGGCTGGCTCGGCCCATCAGCACCCCTCTCTTCTTCTGTGGCGGTGGAGCTGCAGCGTGGCCAGCTCTCAGTACTTCCTGTTTCTGACGCCTGGACAAACACAAGGCATTAAACCAGCAGGAGCTGGGGCTGCAGCGGGGACGGGGAGGCAGAGTCTGTTTTGGGTACCTGCTGGGGTGGAGGCGGCCTCCTCTGAGCAGCACAGACAGGGAATCGAACCCTCGCCAATGCACTTCCTGCAGTGGGTATAAAACACCTGCAGGTGGAGACCAACATGTGAAGCAGCGTTTATCAGCAGCACCCACAATGCATTTCACCTTTGTTAAGGTTCAAAATATTGGGGATGGAGACAAGAGAAAAACCACAATAACAACACTGGTCCGGTCGGGTTGAGTCAAACGATGATTTAATGATCACACACGTGGGAGATGGACACTGATGCAGACAGCCTCAAAATCTCAAAATGGTGGAGCATTGCTCAAACTTTTATAACCTCTGGTGCCTCCACCTTATCATACAAAGCCTAAACATTCACATGCTCTCTCTCACACAGCGCCTAAGCTACGACCTTGGCTCCCTGTTTATCTGCTCCTGCTGAAATGGGGCAGAAAACTCCAGCACACTCTGTTCTCTTCTACTCAGACAAATTAGATTTCTTATAACAATATCATTCATTCACAACAAGTCAGCAGTTTAATGTAATGCAAATCAGTTTAACTAATGCAATAGTTATCAGCTTCTTCTAATTCAGGAGAATAATGCAAACTAAAACTACATAATAATTCACAATCTTTAATTAGGGGTATAACATGGCATAAAATAATATTATAATCTAACACCTTCTATAAGTTTATCACACATTCAAATCCACGACAGACGTCTGAACCGTCACGCCTGCTCTGAAAGACCTGACATGTGTGTCAGGTTCAAGTCAGAGAAACAACACCTGACACAGGTAACTCACCTGTCTGTCCTCTGTGGCTGTTTGACCATGATGAAGGCGTGCTGACCTCTGACCTCTCAGCAGCTGTACCTGCAAAGATGAAGTTTCTCCTCTGACGTCCGTCATATATGAATGTAAAGCAGTTTTCTTACAGATTCATAACGTGTCTGAATGATTTTAATATGAATTCTGGGAATCAGCCGATAAACAAACCAGCTTTAAATCAGCACATTAAACAGAAATCTGGCACTAAATCAAACCGCAGTTCCAGGACAAGCAGAGGGAGGAGACTTTTGTCATTTCAAAGTCTTTAACATTACAGGCTTCACTTCTGTCACGGAGCTCATTACAAACCTCGAAGCGTAAAGCCGCGGAGAATCAGGTCTGCTATTTGGTGTGTAAGCCGAATTAAAACCGGGCTTTTAGAGACTCGTAATATGTCTTTATAAATTTCTTATCTGAAACTTTACTCAATCAGCAACGAAACAAACAATAAATTAGCACATTTTCAACAGAGACATCCCACTACTAGCTATTAGGCTAACAAGCTAAACTAACGTCTCCAAACAAACACAGTCTGACTTTAAACTTTTTCCTCTATCGTCCTGTTTAAAGACACGAACTAGTTTAATAATCAGAGTTTACACGTTTAAATTGAACTCCAGGTTACTTTAGCTCACCTTAATGTTCAGCAGATGCTAAAGCTAGCTCAGTTACAAGTAAACACATACTGACGATGATACTTGTGTCTTCTGTCGCCCCCTGCCGGCGCGGAGGAAGACATGCGGCCAGCTGAGGAACTACAGGGTTCAGATCCTGGGCCATCTGATCTCAGGAATTCGCATGATAAGGTGGGGCCAGGTTTCACAATGAGCTTACCTGAAACTCTGGCTGATTGTGACCCACACCCAGTTTCCCACCTTGGCTCAGGCGATTAGAGGATCATCAGGGGGTCCTTTTGTCCCTCTGTGGGGGGATACTCCCACTAGGTTTATATCTGGGACTCTCCACCATTTGACCTTAGAACTGAAGAAGCTTCTCGGATGAGAGGTGAAACGTCTTCAAGCAACTTAAAGAAGTCCAGACGCTTTTCTTTGCAAGCTCCTTAGACTACGATGACCTGGATGACTGAGAACCTTCACAGACATACAGGGTTCAGAGGTACACGGAATCATCTGTGCACGTTTATATTTGTGCTGTTTTCTGCTACAGTCGGCTTTTCAGAATTCTTTTTTCTGTGTTTCTGTTTCTTCCCAGTCACCAAAAACATTTCAGAAATAACAGATGGGCTGCAGATTTATCCAATAAATTCAGCTAACAGCAAGAAACAGTAAGTAAACTGCATAAAGAGCAAAAATGCAGTTTGTGTTTTTAGTTATTGTTTAATTTTTAATTTATTGTAAATATTGTGTATAATAAAAATAAATTTAATTAATAAAAAGTGAAATGGTTTTTTTATAGCTTTTGTGTATTTTACAACAGTTTTGGATTACATTGGTGATCAATGTGCATCACCCCTAAAATAAAACAAAATAGAATCTGTGCCTAGGCTGCGTATATTTGCATGTAGCAGTGAGTAAAACAATAAATGAAGTAGAGTGTTGTTTCTTCAGCTGTGTTTCGTGGCCTCTGATTGGCTGGTCTGGAAGTCTGGTAGTTATTTGCAGCTTGTGGTAAATCTGCTGGAATTTCCTGGAGAAGAGCCGCAGTGTGTCGCAGACAGGAAGCACTTCCTGAGATGATCTCTCAGAGATTTATGGCGGAATAAAAGCGTCTGAGTGTGAACGGTAATGTTTCTGACAGAGAGCAGCAGTCGTTATATTTCATCTTTCTGCTGTGTCACGTTGGGCTCAGCTGCTGTAACGTCTCACAGTAATCATCCCAGCGCTGACGGATGTACAGCTGAGGTTCTGATCCTGGACAAATGCAAGACTCCTGGAGGTCGTGCCTCCCTGTCGTCATTATTTTGATATGAGTGACGTGATGATGCCAATAAGCAAAGCAGCTGATGTCTTTATAGCAGCACACACACACACACACAGTTGTTTTCATATCTTAGTGGGGACATCTAACTGACATAATGCCTTCCCTAGCTGCTTACTCTAACCATAACCTAACTGTAACCCTGACACTAAAACCACGTTTCAAAAACAAAGTGCTGAGCTTTTTAAATGTGTTGTGTTGGGCTCGGGCTGCAGGACCTCCTGAAACAGGCCGGACTGAACCAGATTTAGATTCTTGGAAGTCGGAGTTCCTCTGAGACAGCAGCTGGAATGAAATCCTCTCCATGCATCTGTCTGACATTCACAGGAAACTGAAGCAACATGTGGTGAAACGATCAGCCAGAAGCAAAGCCAGGCCGTGCTCCAGCTGCTCTGAAGCCTCCACGTTCCATTCAGGCTCCTCAGCACCGTTAGCCTTCAGGACTGAAACATGAAGCACCAAAGCCTGCAGTTCCTCTAGCATCCAGCAGAGGCAGTAGTGAGTCAATCCACACCAGTGACTGTAGAAAACATGGGCTGTATCCCAATTCAGGGTCTGCAGCCTTAAAGGCCGCATTTTAAGGCCGATTACGGCATTAATTAGTTAGATGCCTTCTAACTAATAGCCTGCTAGCTAGCTTGGTTAGAAGCTAGCTAGCAGGAGTTGATAACTCCCTCTCTTGCCCAAATAAATTCATTTGAGGTTGCAAGAACTCAAAATGGTACTAGCCCAAACTGAAATGCCCCTTTTTAGAGTTAACTGGGCAAGCACTGCCCGCCCTGCTTGCCCAGACATGCACTGGAAGGAGGAAAAACTGTCTATAACCTCAGTGCTATGAGTGAAAATGTGAAGGTCTGTTAGAGGCCAGAGGTCAGTTTGTAAACCTTTATTCATAATTTTAAAAAAAGTTTCACACAACAGATCTGACAGGAGACGCAGGCTCGAACGCCCAGCACGCCAAGTGTCCATGTCACTGCCCCGTGTGATGTCAGAGTAATGTTCGCATATACAGAGAAGAAGAAAATCAGAGACGCCTGTACAGAGGAGGTGACATCATGAAGCTCAGTAGATGTCCTGGTCATAGTCTGCGATGTCCATCGGCTGCTTCCTGTCACTGTTAGCCAGGTAGGACGACAGCTCCTCTGACAGAGCCGCAGACAGGTGGAGACAGAGACACGTCAGTGAGACAAACCCGAGTCTTTTAGTTTCCGTTTCTCCCATTTCAAACGCCTGTCTCACCTGCTCCCAGCACTCCCAGTACAGCCGAGGCCGAGGCCGTCCCCAGGTTGTTACGAGCTGTGCAGCGATAGGTCCCAGAGTCCCCCGTCTCCGCCCCCTCAATCTGCAGCCAGCTGGAGAGCTCGAACTTCAGAGGACCGCCTCGAGACTGCGAGAGAGACAATCAGACAGGTACTGAAATCTGTCCCAGAGGGGCGGGGCTGCAGGCTCAGGCGCACGTGTACCTGGACGGAGATGTGCGGGTCGTCTCCGGGCAGGACGACGTCTCGTCCCTCCTTCGTCCACTCGACCAACGCCATCGGAAACGCAAACACTTCACAGAGAAAGATGAGACTGCTGCCCGTCCCGTTCACCTGACTGTGAGGAGGCACCTTAATGACCGGCACTGCCACAGGTGAGAGAGAGGTTAGGCTGGGCGGAGCAGAAATCTCAGACTGTGTGTGTCAGTCATTACATGTGAGGAGCGATCAGCTGACTGATGACCTCAGAGAGCTCACATACAGAGATGAGATGACCTCTGACCTGCAGTTTTACTCTGTGCTGATTTCAGGTGTGTGTGCTCGTGTTTTTGGGCCCTCTGGGGTCCCGTAGGCGCTCAGTGTGAGGCGACCGTTTCCTGGATGAAACGTGAGTTCGCCCCTTTGCTCGAGATCTGACGTCTGCTCTTCGTTTCCATTTTTAACTGAAGCCGTGCACGCCTGACCTCTGAACTCTAATGCAGATAAAATGGCGCTCAGCTTGTGGAGCTCAACACATCAAAACAGCTAAACCAGCTCGGCCTGGGCTCCTCCTCTTTACTCCGAGGGCTAAACCACAGAGACGGGGTGAACTGAGGAACTCATCATCATCATCAATAGAGCAAGCGCAATCGTATAAATATTTCAGGACCATGATCAATGAAAACTGAACTGCGATGAGAATTGCAAATCAGTCTGCAGAAAGGGTCACAGCGCATTTACTGCCTCAGAAAACCTGCTCATTTCCACACTGACCGAACTATTTGAACTTTGTTGCGTGGTTCGGTCACACCTCTGTCACAGAGCAAACTCACTGGTGGTCTGACAGGTGAGTCACAGCCCTGTTTACCTGCCTGTACTCTAAACAGGTACAGACGATGCTTTATCACTTCTTAATAATGGCTCCATCCTCTACGGGGTCAATTTCAGCTTCTTGCCTCAGAATATGTGTGTGTCCGGTTTAAATATGTGTGCTGTTTTGTGAAAGGAAGCCAAACGATGTCATTCCCCTATAAAGCAAATTTACCTGCAGGTAAAAGTAAAGGAATCATCACCATTATCATCACATGTGAGCTCTCCCAACATATGTACCTTTAAAAATATGAATGAATGAGGTGAGCAGTGGAACAGCAGGTGGTTACCTGCCCTGCGGCTCCCACCTGTCCTGCCTCAGGTGTTCCTACCTGTCCTGCAGGGGCCCCTCCCCGCGGTGTGGAGCTCGGGTGTGGAGTAGACGGCCTCCCTCAGCTGACACATGTTCATGTATGTTCTCCCGTCAGAGCCGCACACCGGCTCCTGCTCCTCACACACGCACTCCTCCTCTTCATCCTCTCCTCCTCCTCCTCCCGCCTCACACCGCAGTCCGCTCCCACACAGCCCGTAGAACACGCTCCGGTTCCCGGGGTCGCAGGGCTGGCCCTCTAGGTTCCCGCACTCCAGGCAGCAGCCGCAGGAGTTCGGCACCAGCCCGGCCCGGCAGCCGCCGGGCAGCGAGCACCGGTCCGGCTGGCACGGCCCGCAGAGCCCCGGCGGCGCTCTGCACGGGCGGAGGCTCAGCCAGAGACAGAGCAGCACCAGAGTCCGCATCTTCATCCGCCGGTACCGGCGGGACTCTGACCGGGAACAGAGACACAACAGAGCCCGGGCTCACACCGGCATCCCCCGCGTCAGACACCGACAGCCTCCGGTCAGAGTCTCGGTAGAGTCTCTGGTTCAGTCCCGGTAGTGTCGTTCAGCGTCCCGGGCTGCTGACGGGCTTTCTGTCTGTGGCAGGTTTGAACAGCTGAGCTGCTCGCGCTGCTTCACTGCACACACGCGCCAGACGCCGCTGTCACGTGTGTCACAATGGACGCAAACAACAGACAGGTTCCGGTTTGACCTTTCAAAGTAAAACATCGTTACAGAGAGAACAGCAGCTCAGACTCTTCATATTCAAATCAAATCAAATCAAATCACTTTTATTGTCACATCACATGTTGCAGGTACATTGGTACAGCACATGTGAGTGAAATTCTTGTGTGCGAGCTTCACAAGCAACAGAGTTGTGCAAAATACAATAATGTAAACAAGCAAAATACAAGAATGGCTACATCTGAAACTAATAAATATATGTACAATATATAATAGTGTATGCATTTCTGGATGTGTATACTAAATATTTTTCTACGTGTGTGTGTGTGTGTGTGTGTGTGTGTGTATACACATATTTTACAAATTAAATAGAGTAAACAATAAATAAAATATATAAAATAAAATATACAGAGTGAGACATGTGCAAAACAGTGGCATTACTGTACAGTATGTAGTGCATAATGTTAAAGTTCCAGTAGTGAAGCTGAGGTGTCTATGACGTGTTCAGCAGTCTGATGGCCTGGTGGAAGAAGCTGTCTCTCAGTCTGCTGGTACGGGACCGGATGCTGCAGAACCTCCTTCCTGATGGAAGCAGTCTGAACAGTTTATGGCTGGGGTGACTGGATTCAGGCCACTAAATTTGGGATTTGGCACCAAGAAAAATCTATTTAAACTAAAATCCAGCACTCTGAGCTCAGAGCAGGGATCTGAGGCTCCACCCACTCATGCCCACTCATCACCACCCTGCAGTTCCTCTGACGTCCAGCAGAGGCAGCAGTGAGTGAGTTCCATGTTAAAACTTTAAAGCAGAAATAAACATGTTTACAGCCGGATACACAAACTGTTGGGTCTCTAAGATCATTTTAAAGCTTCCATTATTAGGGGGCGTGGCCTCTTTGACTGACAGGTGGATGGTGACACAGGTGGCTGTAGCTGCTCGCTTCACCTAAGCTGGACCTCTGGACTGTGTTTATGCTTCTGGAGCATCTTTACTGACATCATGTGACCAATAACATGGCTGCCATGAGGACACTGTTTGAGGAGGCTATACCAGAGTTTTTTGTTTTTGTTTTTGTTTTTTTTTAACTTTTTATTTTCATTTTTTAAATTGAAAATGAACAACAAACAAACAGAAACAAACAATAAAAGACGTTTACAGTTATGGGACAAAGTATCATCAACTAGCCAAAGCTTGACTGGTCATTATGACCAAAAAAAAAAAAAAAAAAAATTCTCAGGAACACACTCTAGTATCTTTATCTTTCTAACATTGCCTCAACCATCTGAGGACCGAACACAGAAAATACGGGCGTATTAATAATAATAATAATAAATAATAATTATAATAGTAACAGTATTAGTAATTACAGAAATTTAAAAAAAAAAAAAGAAAAAAAAAAAAAGAAAAACATATCGTGTGAACCCCTCCCACCATCCCCCCACCCCTTTACCCCTGTATAGCTCTCAACTTCATCACATTCGTGTATCCAAACAGCCCATATTTACACCCGTCTATACACAAGAATCAGCACAACATTCAAGAATTCTGATCAGAAGGGCCTAACCGAGGATCAATTCAGGGTAAACCCAGAGGAATTTACATCATCTCTATATTCTGTCAAGTCCAAAGACGGTAATACTGAAAGAAATGGTCCCCAAATTTTTTTAAAGGTTCCGTATTTCCCTTTTACACTATGCGATATCTTCTCAGGTGTACAGTAGGATGCTAACTCATTAATCCAATATCTCAGTGTTGGAGAGTTTTCAGATTTCCAATGTGTCAGAATACATTTTTTAACTGCAGTACTTGCAAGTAAAATAAAATATTTCTTGTGGTAATCCACGTTTATAGAATCTATGTCACCTAAAATCCATAGTTTTGGGTCCATTTCGACTTGGATCCCAATTACCCTTGAAATTATTTCAGTGATCCGTCTCCAGAACTCCTCTATTACTGGGCAATTCCACATCATATGAAGGAGCTCACCATCTATCACCTTACATCTCAAACATTTGGGAGAGTAATTAATATCAATTTTATGTGATCTGTAAGGTGTATAATATGTCCTGTGGAATATATTAAATTGCATTTGTCTATGATTTGTGGAAATTAACATGGTCTGTGCCTGTTCCATTAGATGGTACCATTCTACCTCTTCATAAACATAGCCCAGATCTGCCTCCCATTTTCTTTTCAGAGCCGTTTTGTTGTAGTCAGGTAATTTTTCATTAATAATAGTGTATATTGAAGATGCTATTCCTTTTATTGACTTCCATGGTTTGGTGCAAAGATGCGTTTCAAAAGGACTTTCTTTAGGAATTATACCAGAGTTTTAATCAGTCTGTGTGATGCTCCTGTACAGAAAGGGTCACCTTTGGATTCACCTGAGATTTTGAGCTTCACAAACCTGAGGTTTCTGTACAAGATAAGATAGAAGATAGAACTTTATTAATCCCTCGGGTGGGTTCCTCTGGGAAATTCGGTACAAGTAAAAAGCTGCCTTTGGTCTGATCACGTGGAAAAAATTTGAATGCATGTGTAACTGAAAAATCTCCAAAATGAAATGACAACAAAATGAAAACTTCATACCTGACCTGCACTTCCTCAGAGCAGGTAAGGTTCAGTCTGCAAGAATGAACACGTTCCAACTTTTATTCTGAAAGTCCAGTACTCTGACTTCCTGTCTCGGTGTCTGACCTGACAGTCTCTGAGCAGCTGAGCAGCCTGCCGGCTTCCCCCACAAACAGCAAAAACGAAGGCAGCTGTTAAACTCATCCTGAGGCTGAAGCTGGGCTTTACAGAGTGGAGGCTCCCAGGGTCCTCCAGGAGGTTCAGGAGAACCCCGGGACCTGCTGGGGCCTCAGAGGTCGCAGTGGGGGTGAATGTGATTCAGGTGTCATTCAGCAGCAGTTCCTGAGTAAACGTGTTGGTTTGTCTCCTCAGCAGCACCAAAGCGACTCAGGAAATAAAGCAGCGGCGGTGGTGCAGGTTTTGGGCGTGGCGCCCTGCTGGCAGACAGGAATAGAACCGTAATGGAGGGTTTAAAATGACGTGTCTGCAGGCTTTTTTTACACTCTCGTGCTCTCGCACTGTGCCTGTGTCCCAATTCAGGGTCTGCACGCTTGAAGTACGTGCACTACGCGTACTACGTACGGTGCGTACTATAAGTACGAGAAGTACGGAAGTGAGAGGCTTGTGAAATGGGACGGTCTAGCCTTCGTCCCGCTGTTCAGGTTGCCTAGCAACCATGATACTAACCGAGAGACACGTTACATACAGCTTTGTGGGCGACCGTGGCTCAGGGGGTTGGGAAGCGTATCTGTAACCGGAAGGTTGCCGGTTCGATCCCCGGGCTCTCTTTCCTGGTCGTTGTGTCCTTGGGCAAGACACTTTACCCTACCGTCTACTGGTGTTGGCCAGAGGGGCCGATGGCGCGATATGGCAGCCTCGCTTCTGTCAGTCTGCCCCAGGGCAGCTGTGGCTACAACCGTAGCTGCCTCCACCAGTGTGTGAATGTGAGAGTGAATGAATAGTGGCATTGTAAAGCGCTTTGGGTGCCTTGAAAAGCGCTATACCCCACTCCTGGTATAATTTGGAGCCTCATGACTGGTAAACTGAAATGTATCTATGGAAAAGCCCTATATAAATCCAATCCATTATTATTATTATTGTGTGACAGAAATGAAGGAGAAACATGTTTTGTTGGTCATTCATTTTTGTCATGACATCACTTTGATTAGTTGAGTATCTGAGGCTGAGACCACAGGACTGTAAACATGATTGTTGGGCTTCATTTCTGTGCTGGGGCCCGTTCTTCGTACGTCGCTTACTACATCCAAGATCAAATGACACATCCAAGATCAAATCATCGCGCTAACTCTGAGCTCGCTATTCCGGTTCCCCGAACACACCTGCTGTTGACGATCAGTACAGCTGGATGAAGTAATGTGAGATCACTGGGTGGCCCAACAGGGGCTACGCATCGATAGTAGAAACATTGATCGGCAACCCTTTGATTGGTCGGCGAAAATGTCGAAGGAGCGCGCTCGGTATTCTTCGGCAGCAGAGCAAGAACTCTTGAGTGAGGGATTTTAGGAGTTTCAGAGTCTAATTAAAACGCAAGGGAACACTGCAAAGGCTGCAAAAGCAAGGAGAGAGGGCTGGCAGAAAGTTGCTGACAAATTAAACTCGTAAGTAATTTAATAATAACAATAATAATGGAGTGGATTGATATAGCGCTCTTCAAGGCACCCAAAGCGCTTTACAATGCCACTATTCAGTCACTCTCACATTCACACACTGGTAGCTGTCACAGCTGCCCTGGGGCAGACTGACAGAAGCCAGGCTGCCATATTGCGCCATCGGCCCCTCTGGCCAACACCAGTAGGTGGTAGGGTAGATTTATCATATCACACCATATTATCCAATATTATATTACATTATATTATATTATATTATATTATATTATATTATATTATAATATGTTATATTATATCCTCTTTCACATTAGAGCCACGACAGGACCCACTAGAACATGGGAACAAGTAAAAGTGAAATATAAGAATATTTTACAGAATGGTAAGATTTATCACTTATATTGCTTGTCGTCTCTTGGACAGAGACCCTGAAATAATCTGTTTGTTTGTTTATAACAGCAACCAAGAAAAGGGGCAGCGCAAAAAAAGACAGGTGGTGGTCCTGCACCCCCTCGTCAACAAGTTGGTTAAGTGAATAATACCCTCACGGGAATATCGATATCTCTCAATGAGCACACTGTCGCGCTGAGCTAAAGGATCCTGTCTATCCCGCAATATACGCTGAATTCTGAGGACTCTCCTTATCAATCTTGCACCTTCCACAATGGGTGGCTCGCGTATACGGACAGGACATGGCTGCGACAGGCTTCCCAAATCCACCTTCACTTTTATAGCCGTGGTCTCCCATCTTGATTACACGAAGTAAATTACAATTACTACTCTGAAATCTGAATTACATCTGTAATAATCACATACATGTAATAGAATGTTAATAGTACATTTCCCTTTTTTAGGAAATGACCTGTATGTATCTGTGTGACATCAATAAAAGGATCAAGTGCTGCATTATCTTTAGTTACATTGATGTTATTTATTTATGGTACAACAGTGGTAAAATATCGCTGTTGCTTTCGTATAAATGACGCGGACATACCTGAGTGGCCGCGATCTAATCCTGTTTACATAAAGTAAACCTGCTCCCGAGCAGGTTTACGCTTACGGCTCTGTTGCTATGACAGCAAGTCCCGGATGAGCTTCGGAGAACCGAACGATCCACGATCACGCGAAATCGTCAACAGTCAAATCCGGCTAACTTACTTAGCGAGGTACGAAGAACGGGCCCCTGAACAGTCATTTAAGATTAGCTAGTAAATGACAATTAGCTAATGTTGCTCATGAGACTAAAGTCATCTCACTGTGGTAATGTAAATATAATATGGCCAATATTATAGTATTGTCAGATTATTATGAGATATATATATATATATATATATATATATATATATATATATATATATATATATATATATAGTCAAGCGTGCAGACTCTGAATTGGGACAGAGCCAGAGTGTGTGTGAGTGTGTGAGCCTGGTCTTTACCTGAGCAGGTGTGCGTGTTTCACCTGCGGGACGTGATCAGTCCTGAAAACCAGCATGGAGGAGTTTTTACTTCTCTTCATGCAGCAGCTGCTAAAGCAAGTTTTTTAGCTCCTCCCTCATTCAGAGCAACGTTATTCTGATTGGCTGCCCATCCTGAACAGGAACTTTGAATCCCCCTTCTATGCAGTGCACAGTGATCTGACGACCTCATCATTACTAACGTTTTTAACATGAACGCCCGCCACAGAAACAGGAAGTACGCGCTGGCTTCAGATGCACATCAGTAAAAACACCGCTCATGAATGGGAGACGTATTTGGATCGCCCCCTGGTGGCTGCTACACCATTCATCATGTTCCATCGTGTAAAGGCCACGCCCCTTCATATGAACAGAAAAGGCGGTTTGCGAGATTCAGAGAAGGAACCTTTGACGTCAGCACGTTTAAGATTTTTTATTTTGATTGTTACATTTTTATTAAAACTGAAAACCGTCCCGAGCCGTCATCATCATCATCATCATCAATGACACAGTGCTGACTTGGCACAGCAGGACTGGACCAGACCGGTCAGAGGTCACGAGCCCATCTCCCCCCCTTCCTCCCCCAGGGGGGAGCAGAGGTGTGAGATGAACACACAGTGGTAGTTCCACAGCAGCAGCAGCACCATCAGCAGCAGGCCGCAGAGCAGCAGGGCCACCAGCAGGGGGAGACGGCGCGATGCTGACGGAGGGCAGGAGTCGCCGCAGCTGACGGGGAGAGGGAGAGGAGGGGAGGAGCAGCGATGGAGCCACAAACAGAGACGTTTGAGTCCCGATGGGTCAGACTGAGATGAGCTGACAGGTGACGGCATGGTCCTGGAGAGGTCAGAGGTCAGGTGGAGCTCAGCTGAGAATCAGAAACAGAAACATTGGTAAAAACCAGAAGCTCCATAACGCTCCAACCTGAGGGGGGGGGGGGGCCCACTAAAGGTCACATAGTAGATCTGAGGGGAGGGGGGGGGGACAGGAAGCAGGTTACTCTGATCACATTTTAAAAAGTAAAAGCGTGCAGAGAGCATCAGGCCCGGGCTCAGGTGTGCCCCTGACGCTCTGACCTCTCCGACTCGCTATCATGGCCGACAGTTTGACTCAAACACGAGCTCTTTAAATGTCAGCACACGTCTCAGCAGAGGAAGGCTCGGAGCTGCTGAGGTGTGACGAGCCCAGCGATACCTGCAGATGTTTCCAGATGTTTGTGAACGAAATTAAAGCGAACTGAGTGACACTGAACGTCTCACCGGCTGCTCGGAGAAACCAGCAGCCTCAGCAGGAAGTGTGTGGACTGGGTCGCATCATGCACGGTCTCGCTCTGACCGTGTTCAGTGAGGTTTGGATTCGAGTTTACGTTCCCGTTGAAGAAGAGCCTGAAGTGACGGGAAACCAGGAAGGAGCCTTCAGGAACTCCACAAGAAGAACATCAAAATCCCTCAAAGAGGAAAATCTGGAAGCTCCACGGAGCATCGAGGGGGAGGAGGAATTCAGCCTCCTCGTCTTCCTCACTCCTCCGCTTCATTACAGGCTCCAGAAATAACACAGGGTTACCATGGCAACAGCCAAAGGGCTTCAGGGTTACTGTGACGACCACCGAGAGGAGAAGCACGGGAAATACACAGACCCTCCACCCCACGCTGCGTCTGTCGCTTTTACTCCACATTCATTAAAACAGAACGCTCTGAAGCCCCGTCTGAGGCCCAAGGCCTGGTCCCTAACCAGTCCCTGTCTGCGGCCCAAGGCCTGGTCCCTAACCAGTCCCTGTCTGCGGCCCAAGGCCTGGTCCCTAACCAGTCCCTGTCTGAGGCCCGGTCTGGTCTGAGTTTTCATGCACGGAGCTGCTGGTTTTTCCTGCACATACGAGGTTTCCAGCTGACTGAGCAGGCAGAGAAAGGCTCTGTAAACAGCTGAGGGTGAGCGTTCAGCTCAGAAACACTCACCTGTCTGCTCCTTTCCTTCTGCGTCTGCGGCGAAGCCCAAACACCTGCAGCCTCTTCCTCTGTGTAACTGTGTAACATGGCCGGCTCAGCCAATCACAGCGGCCGGTCGGAGGTGGTCAGCTGAGTTTCAGTGCACTGACCGGCGGCATCACGCCGTGACCTTCAGACTGAGAGTCAACAATAAGACCGCGCACCGAAAACGGCTGCAGAGCCTCGAGCTGCAGCCACACACAGAAACTGCCCCAGGAAATACCCCCCAACGCCCCCCCCACGATGAAGAACACAGCTGCTGCCTTTCACTGCCCTCCAATCCCCTGTATGCTTCTTCATTACGACACAAACGTTGACCTGCAAGACTACAGTACCCACAATCCTCTGTGGCTCCAGCCTGTTGGTGCTTTGAGCTTTACTCTGTCCTGCACTTCCAGTGAAAGCTGTGCAGTGATGCAGAGCGGCATCAACGTCTCTGAGCAGGCTCAATAACCACTCACCTGTACGCCCCCCCAGCCCCACCCCCCAACCCGCTGACCCCCCCTAAATACTTCTGAAACTATGCCAGTAAATAACAGATGACCCAAATACCAACAAACCCTCTCCTCAGCAGCCAATCACAGCAAAACTTAACAGTACCGCCTCAAAACCAGCCCCATATCAAACCACAAAGCCCCTCCTAACACTCCCACTATAACCTGTCACGCTCCCCACCAATCACTCCCAACCCCTGCAATACAACCAAACTTTGAGCTTTGATTGGAGGGTTTACCTGTTGTTGCACGTGAACACTCAGACGTGTTTACACGAAGGTAAGACTCGGTGAGGACCGCACGCTGCGGCCAAAACTGCTCTGCTGGCCTGAGATCAGCTGACGAGCTTTGAGAAAATCTCACATCCTGGGTTGTTTTGGCTCGGCCCCCAGAGAGCACGTCCGCTCACGTCCTCGGGAAACACCAGAGCGGCTCCCCTGTGCCCACGCCATAACGCTGCCTCCGCTGTGTTAGACGGATGCTCTGCTTTCCGCTCTTTTCTCGCCATCGTTAAACGTCCACCCAGCTTCACCTGTCAAACGTGTTTTCACACGTGTGCACTTTCGTTAGATGTGACAACGTTCGACCTTCCTGGGCGCACCCGGAGTTCGCAGCTTGCTGTTTCCATCCGTGACGGCGTGTCCTGGCTGTCGACCTTCGGTGCTCCTGACTCGGCTCGATGTGGTGAATCATTCTGTCATCGTCTTTCATGACTTTATGTGTTTGTTCGTTTTAACAGTGAGCAGCTGGTTTGGACACTCCCAGTTTCTGCTTTCTGATTGGTTTATTCTGGTGGTTCAGCCTAATGAGGGCCTGCCTCTTGTCTCCAGGGGCCCGTTCTTCGTACCTCGCTAAGTAAGTTAGCTGGATTTGATTGTTGACGATTTCGCGTGATCTTGGATCGTTCGGTTCCCCGAAGCTCATCCGGGACTTGCTGTCATAGCAACAGAGCCGTAAGCGTAAACCTGCTCGGGAGCAGGTTTACTTTATGTAAACAGGATTAGATCGCGGCCATGTCGGCCTCATTTATACGAAAACAACAGCGATATTTTACCACTGTTTTACCATAAATAAATATTATCAATGTAACTAAAGATAATGCAGTATTTGATCCTTGTATTGATGTCACACAGATACATACAGGTCATTTCCTAAAAAAGGGAAATGTACTATTAATCATTCTATTACATGTATGTGATTATTACAGATGTAATTCATATTTTAGAGTAGTAATAGTAAATCACTTCGTGTAATCAAAATGAGAGACCACGGCTATTGAGGGATTGTGCAGGACAGCTGGCTGGGATCTTCACCAGGATCTTCAACAAATCCCTCGCACAGGCGACTGTCCCACTCTGCCTGAAGTCCTCCACCATAGTCCCCTTGCCTAAGAAGCCCCACATCACCGGCCTGAATGACTACAGACCGGTGGCACTCACCCCAGTGGTAATGAAATGCTTTGAGAAGCTGGTCCGCAGACACATCACAGCAGCCCTGCCCCGCAGCCTGGATCCACACCAGTTTGCCTACAGAGCAAACCGATCCACGGAAGACGCTGTAGCCACAGCACTCCATGCTGCATTAACTCACCTGGAAGAGCATGGTAGCTATGTGCGGATGCTCTTCGTGGATTACTGCTCAGCTTTTAACACCATCCTTCCACACAAACTGGTGGCCAAGCTACAAGACCTGGGGCTTCCATACAGCACCTGCATGTGGATCAATAGCTTCCTCTCGGGCCGTAGACAGAGAGTCAGAGTTGGCCATCACACATCCTCAGCCCTGAGTCTCAGCACTGGCTCACCCCAGGGCTGTGTGCTCAGTCCACTGCTCTACTCTCTCTACACACACGACTGCACTCCTCGCCACCACAGCAACATCTTTGTGAAATTTGCAGATGACACCACAGTGGTGGGGCTCATTTCCAAGGGAGACGAGTCTACGTACAGAGACGAGGTGGAGCAGCTGACGTCATGGTGTAAGGCCAAAAACCTCCTCCTCAACACTTCAAAAACCAAAGAACTCATAATAGACTTCAGAAGGAAAAAGGCAGAGATCCAACCACTATTCATAAATGGGGACTGTGTAGAAAGGGTGGCAAGCTTCCGCTTCCTGGGAGTCAATATAGAGGAGAACCTTTCCTGGAGTGCGAACACCTCCGAGCTGCTGAAAAAGGCCCAACAGAGACTGTACTTCCTGAGAATTCTCAGGAGGAATAACATCACACAGAAACTGCTGGTGTCCTTCTACAGAGCCACCATTGAGAGTGTTCTAACTTACTGCATATGCATCTGGTACACTAGCTGCACAGGGGCTCAGAGGAAAGCACTCCAAGGGATCATTAACACCGCCCAAAAGATCACTGGCTGCCCTCTCCCCACACTGGAAGTTCTACACAACGCCCACTGTTTTAAAAAGGCCCAAAACATCATAAAAGACACCTCACATCCTGGCCACTCCCTGTTCGAACTGTTGCCCTCAGGCAGACGGTACAGGGCAATCAGAGCAAGGACTAATAGACTCAAACACAGCTGTTATCCAACTGCAATAACACATCTGAATACTACAAAAAAATGTCCATCACGCCACTCTTGTGTTAATCTATGCACGGTCTGAAGCATGTGTGTGGGAATGTATGTGAATGTTTTACTGTTATATCTTATTAGTATTTTAAGTATTCTATCTATTTTATTTATTGAATTTTATTGTTTTATTTATATTTTGATATTGCTAGGGATGATGCAATGATCGGGGACCATTCTTAATTTCGTTGTTCTCATGACAATGACAATAAAGTTTCTGATGATTCTGATGATTCTATAAAAGTGAAGGTGGATTTGGGAAGCCTGTCGCAGCCATGTCCTGTCCGTATACGCGAGCCACCCATTGTGGAAGGTGCAAGATTGATAAGGAGAGTTCTCAGGATTCAGCGTATATTGCGGGACAGACAGGATCCTTTAGCTCAGCGCGACAGTGTGCTCATAGAGAGATATCGATTTTCCCATGAGGGTATTATTTACTTAACCAACTTGTTGACGAGGGGGTGCAGGACCACCACCTGTCTTTTTTTGCTCCGCCCTTTTCTTGGTTGCTGTTATAAACAAACAAACAGATTATTTCAGGGTCTCTTTCCAAGAGACTAAAAGCAATATAAGTGATAAATATTACCATTCTGTAGAATATTCTTATATTTCACTTTTACTTGTTCCCATGTTCTAGTGGGTCCTGTTGTGGCTCTAATGTGAAAGAGGATATAATATAACATATTATAATATAATATAATGTAATATAATATAATATAATATAATATAATATAATATAATATAATATGATAAATTTACCCTACCGCCTACTGGTGTTGGCCAGAGGGGCCGATGGTGCGATATGGCAGCCTGGCTTCTGTCAGTCTGTCCCAGGGCAGCTGTGGCTACAACCGTAGCTGCCTCCACCAGTGTGTGAATGTGAGAGTGACTGAATAGTGGCATTGTAAAGCGCTTTGGGTGCCTTGAAAAGCGCTATATCAATCCACTCCATTATTATTGTTATTATTAAATTACTTACGAGTTTGATTTGTCAGCAACTTCCTGCCAGCCCTCTCTCCTTGCTTTTGCAGCCTTTGCAGTGTTCCCTTGCGTTTTAATTAAACTCTGAAACTCCTGAAATCCCTCACTCAAGAGTTCTTGCTCTGCTGCCGAAAAATACCGAGCGCGCGCCTTCGACATTTTCGCCGACCAATCAGAGGGTTGCCGATCAATGTTTCTACTATCGATGCGTAGCCCCTGTTAAGCCACCCAGTGATCTCACATTACTTCATCCAGCTGTACTGATCGTCAACAGCAGGTGTGTTCGGGGAACCGGAATAGCGAGCTCAGAGTTAGCGCGATGATTTGATCTTGGATGTAGTAAGCGAGGTACGAAGAACGGGCCCCTGGTCTAACGAGGGATCAGACTAGGAAGCCGCTCACCCAACTGTCCGCTTACTTCTGGCCGTGTTTAAGAACTGGTCACAGTGGAGACACGTGGTTTTCACAGGACCGCCACAAATGATGTCACAAGCAGAAAAACTCGGACGCGTTTCAAATAAATATTAGTTTATTACTGAAAGTGTCGTCGGCAGAGACGACGGGCAGGTTAAGCTCAGTTACACAAACACGGATTCAAAAGTGTTCACGTGATGACACGGCGCCGCTAAAATCTGAAACAAATCACACACCAAGCTCTACAGCAACACCCCACTTCCTGTCTGACACAGGAAGTGGATTAGAGTAAAATGTCTGCAGTGGAATCGCTGAAACTCGACTTGAGTCGAGCGGCTACATGTGTCAAAAAACAACCAAACACTAACGGGCTGGAGGTCAAAGGTCAACGGTGCACAGACAGAGGGAAACTTCTTCTACAGTTTCAATTTTTATGATACAGGAAGTAAAATGTGAACACAAAAATAAAACTTCTTCTAGCGAGCCACAGTCAATCAGCTTACAGGTGAGACCTTCATCATCATCATCATCATCTGTACAGTGTGTTTACATCAGAAACAAAGTAAACAGCAAAAATAAATACAGACTGTGACATCACAGCACGTCACGTGTCATGTGACACAGTTTAGGGTGAGCTGCACCAACACTCATCAACGTTTCTAAATTAAACTACCGATAAATACGTTTAAGAAGTCTTTTATTTTGAAAGTGCCAAACCACTTCAAAGTAAAAGACAGTTTCTTAAAAACAGCTGAGGAAAACTTTCAGATATTTTGTTCTTGACTTTCTTTTTTTTTTTGAACATAAACGTCTTCCTTTGTTTCCCGTGTTACCTGTTTCCTGTTCAGAGGGAGTTCTTCCTCCCCACAGTCAGTTTCAACAAATCAACATGAAGTGCCTCCATATTTCTGTGATGCCTGGATATTTAAACGGCGTCACATTGAAACCACTTTTGTTTTGCTTCTGGAGTTTACTCTCGTGTTCCTCAGTTTAAACAAAATAGGAGCGTGAATGAGTCTGCGGATCAGCGTTAGACTCCCATCACCAGGCTGAATCTGCAGATGTGCTCCAGCTGTGAAGCGATTGGTGCAGCTCGCCTGGTGTGAAGCCGAGCGTCACCGAGAACGACGGCGTGAAGCCCAACTCGTCACAAACCTGATCAGACCTGCACAGGTCACGCCGGCACGAATACACGTCAGTGTGAGGAGAATCGGAAACGTGCAGCTCAACACTGAGAGAGGAACCTGACGCTCACATGACGACATCGACACTTTATCACATATCATTTTATTCAGCTTTCGTTTCTGGAACAAAGCAGTACTCTTATTGTGAAGTGCACAGGAAGGATCGTAAACTGTGCCAAAGTAAAAGTCATTATTAATAACGTGCCCTGCCTTATGAGGGCGTTTCTGAATGAAATGATTGAACTTTATTCCGTAAAAAGAACAAACACGTTTCTCACTGATGTGAGCGTTTGTGGATTTTCTAAATGTTTTAAAACATATTCAAAACTGTAAAAACCTTCATATAAAAACAACATCTGCCCGTACAGATGTGATGTGTTTGAGACACCGACATACAGACGTGTGTCTGATAAATATACATAAATACAAAGGTATTAATGTGTGTTAGTGCGTGAACGCGTCACACAGCACAGCCATGCATCTGTCACTGATCTGTGAACTGAGCTTGTAAATAAATTAAAACTATTATAACTTCGCTGTTAGTTTTTCATGGACTTTCTGGTTGACGTCTTGCTGCTGACAGACGGGTTGACCTCGCTCGGTCTGCAGGTCGATTCTCAGAGGGCGTGTTCTCGGTGACGCACTCGGCCGGCTGCTGTCCTTAACACCAAAAACGTGGAAACCTCCTAACTCCAGCTGGCTCTGTGTGGAGTTAGCAGCTTTCCACGGGACATCAGGGTGGAGCTAAAGGGCTGTGGAGGTAGGCGGAGACTGACATCATCAGTGGGGACACAGTGGAGGAGGGGCAGTGACTACATCTCCCAGCATGCACTGGGACTGTCAGGGGCGGTGGGAGGAGCTTTTGGGGCAGAAAGCATCCCTTTTACGTGCACGAGGACATCTCTGTATTATGGGGACGTTTTTCCTTTATGAAGACAGTCAGGCACTGTGGGGACACTCTGCATTACGAAGACATGGTGACATTAATGCCAATAATAGACTGAAATGTCCCCATGTCCACTCACAGCTGCACAGTGCAGAAGCGGGTTTAAGGTTCAAATAAAGTTTTACCAAATTTTCCTGAACACAGAGAAACAAACTTTCTGGATCGCTGAACCAAAATGGCGGAGCTTCCTGCTAACAGGTCATGCGTCGCTGTGAAAGGACATCACCCAAAAACCTCAGTGGGATGACCCCACACTCTGGTTCGGTGATCCGGGCGACATCTGTGACTCTGTGTAAAGGAACCACCTCCTGTCCCAGAGGCTCCTCCCACCGGCCAAACTGTAATCAGTAATCGGGGACACAGGTGATCCTGGAGATCGATCCCAATTTAGGCTCATGGACTCAGATCAAGAAGAACGGCGTCGCCAGTTATGACCAGTTCCACAACCAGTCATACTTTTGATAATTCAGTGCGATCAACAGAACAAATTGTACAACACCACAGACATCCACCCGAAGGAAACCAGTCCCAAACAGTTCTTTCAAAATAAAAGACCCTCTGGTGGGAGGAGGCAGACAGCTACAAGCAGAGGAAGGCAAGTGTGTGTTTGTACAGTGTGTGTTTGCTTTGTGTGGTGGGAGTTAGTGTGACAGATGGTGTGTGTGTTTGTAAAAATGTGTGTGTGCTGCTTAATGTTTGTAAATGCTTCTGTTGATATTTTTGTGGGGTCCTGTGATTTAGGCAAATTTTGTGGGGACATTTCTGCATTATGGGGACATTTCTGCATTATAAGGACATTTCTGCATTATGGGGACATTTCTACAGTGTGGGGACATTTCTGCATTATGAGGACATTTCTGTATTATGGGGACATTTCTGTATTATAAGGACATTTCTGCATTATGGGGACATTTCTGTATTATAGGGAAAATTCTGCATTATGGGGACATTTGTGTATTATAAGGACAATTCTGCATTATGGGGACATTTCTACAGTGGGGGCATTTCTACAGCGGGGACATTTCTGCATTATGGGGACATTTCTGTATTATAAGGACAATTCTACATTACATTACACCGCGAGTAGTGCGGTGCTCTGAACGGATAATTGGAGGTGAGCTTCCCTCCCTCCAAGACATCTACAGGAAGCGCTGCCTGAGGAAAGCGGGGAGGATCATCAAGGACTCCAGTCACCCCAGCCATAAACTGTTCAGACTACTTCCATCAGGAAGGAGGTTCTGCAGCATCCGGTCCCGTACCAGCAGACTGAGAGACAGCTTTTTCCATCAGGCCATCAGACTGCTGAACACGTCATAGACACCTCAGCTTCACTACTGGAACTTCAACATTATGCACTCCATACTGTATATAAATGCCACTTGTTTTGCACATATTCAACTCTGTATATTTTATATATTTTATTATTATTATTATTATTATTTTATTTTATTTTTTTTTACTATTTAATTTGTAAAATGTGTATACACACACACACACACACACACACACACACACACACACACACACGTAGGAAAATATTTAGTATACACATCCAGAAATGCATACACTATTATATATTGTACATATATTTATTAGTTTCAGGTTGGCCATTCTTGTATTTTGCTCGTTTGTGTTGTTGTGTTTGCACATCTCTGTTGCTTGTGGGGCTCGCACACAAGAATTTCACTCGCATGTGCTGTGCCAGTGTGCCTGCACATGTGATGTGACAATAAAAGTGATTTGATTTGATTTGATTTGATTTGATTTTATGGGGACATTTCTACAGTGTGGGAACATTTCTACAGTGTGGGAACATTTCTACAGCGGGGACATTTCTGCATTATGGGGACATTTCTGTATTATAAGGACAATTCTGCATTATGGGGACATTTCTGTATTATAAGGACAATTCTGCATTATGGGGACATTTCTGTATTATAAGGACAATTCTACATTATGGGGACATTTCTACAGTGTGGGAACATTTCTACAGCGGGGACATTTCTGCATTATGGGGACATTTCTGTATTATAAGGACAATTCTGCATTATGGGGACATTTCTGTATTATAAGGACAATTCTGCATTATGGGGAAATTTCTGTATTATAAGGACAATTCTACATTATGGGGACATTTCTACAGTGTGGGAACATTTCTACAGCGGGGACATTTCTGCATTATGGGGACATTTCTGTATTATAAGGACAATTCTACATTATGGGGACATTTCTACAGTGTGGGGACATTTCTACAGTGTGGGGACATTTCTACAGTATGGGGACAATTCTGCATTATGGGGACATTTCTGTATTATAAGGACAATTCTACATTATGGGGACATTTCTGCATTGTGGGGACATTTCTGCATTATGGGGACATTTCTGCATTATGGGGACATTTCTACAGTGTGGGGACATTTCTACAGTGTGGGGACATTTCTGTATTATAAGGACAATTCTGCATTATGGGGACATTTCTACAGTGTGGGGACATTTCTGCATTATGGGGACATTTCTACAGCATGGGGACATTTCTACAGTGTGGGGACATTTCTGCATTGTGGGGACATGCTTTAAAGTGTTCAGTGTCAGCATTAAGGTTCCAGATCAGTTTTTCAGTCCCCACTCCATAAGGAATAAAGGTAAGCGTGTGTGTGTGTGTGTCACTATGGGATACCGTCCAAAAGCCCTGCTGTCATTACATCGTCCTTCCTGTCCATCTGTGTGTGTGTGTGTGTGTTTGTGTATCCAGAGGGTCAGTGTGTGTCTGTGTGGCTCAGCAGCAGCAGTGAAGCTCGCTCGCTCTCTCAGACCACGGTGCTGACGGAGGGATCTGATAGGTTGAGCTGGCCGGTGATGTCGGTCGGGTACGGCTACAGAGAGAGCAAACACACAGGTTATAAACAGCAGCATCACACACTGGCTGATCCTGAGCTGTACCCTCTCATGGGTCCTGCCTACATTCCTGTTTTCATCTGAAGGACTTATTAGCAGTGGAGGAAGCGTTCAGGTGTTTTACTCAGGCGTTACCTGCACACAAGCAGCTGTTAGCGTGAAGATGCTAACAGGTCTCCTTTGTTAAAAAGATGGATTTGCACATTTGCACCACAGCGAGCCTGTCAGACTTCACTGCAGACACACAGGATCGTTACGTTAAGAATTACCTCCTTTAAACAGATTAATATCCTGGCATCAGTGCAGGGCTGGACATTTGAATCCTACATCACTTTTCACTCGTCTACAAAGTTCACCGTGATATTTTGGGACGTGTTTAAAGGACCGTCCCTTAAAGGTTTCAGGCTGCTGGACATGAATTAAACATCGTCTTCCATTGTGTGAGCCAGGCTGAAGCTCTGCCACGGGCAGCATCAAACTTTCATGTGTGAACAGAAGCAGCAGCACAGGCCAGGCTGTCGGTTCGATTCCCAACAGTGTGCGTTGGTTTCTTTAGGAAACCTGATTGTTTGTCAGCCTGAGAGCGTTGTTGACACAGGCCTGCAAAACACACGTGAGTTTCTCTAAGACAGAGAAATGATCCAAGCCATGCAGTGCAGTGCTGTGTACAGCAGGCTGTCTGTCTGCTGTGTGAGCACAGTTGGACTCACGAACGAGTGCTGTTCTCAGTATGGACGAAACGATGATCACACTCCCACAGACGTTCACTGTGGACCTCACCACTCTGTCTCACTTCATAAGACAATTTTTCTAACATTAGTTTCTGATGCTAAATTAAGTTTTAATGCACATATTTTTCAATTATGTATAATATATAAATTTATACTGTGAAATCAGTTTTCCTGCAGGGATTTTAATCCTAACATTCATTTTTTATTCTAGCATAGATTGTTACTGACAACATTTGAGGGTCACTGATTTTATGCTAATGCTAGTTTATTTATTATGTTATTATTGATGTTTTTACATTTTCTTATATGATTTTAACCTAAATTCTTTCTGCTTAATGTAATCTTAACTGTTCTGACTCACAATAATAATTACCATCACATATAAAGAAAAATGGTGATATTTTTTAAATGTCACACTGTCACTAGAACATGTCGACGCCTGTTTAATCATCATAGAAAGTTGGTTCTGTTCATCTAAATGTTACAGTGGGGCAAAAAAGTATTTAGTCAGCCACCGATTGTGCAAGTTCCCCCACCTAAAACGATGACAGAGGTCAGTAATTTGCACCAGAGGTACACTTCAACTGTGAGAGACAGAATGTGAAAAAAAAATCCATGAATCCACATGGTAGGATTTGTAAAGAATTTATTGGTAAATCAGGGTGGAAAATAAGTATTTGGTCAATAACAAAAATACAACTCAATACTTTGTAACATAACCTTTGTTGGCAATAACAGAGGTCAAACGTTTACTATAGGTCTTTACCAGGTTTGCACACACAGTAGCTGGTATTTTGGCCCATTCCTCCATGCAGATCTTCTCGAGAGCAGTGATGTTTTGGGGCTGTCGCCGAGCAACACGGACTTTCAACTCCCGCCACAGATTTTCTATGGGGTTGAGGTCTGGAGACTGGCTAGGCCACTCCAGGACTTTCAAATGCTTCTTACGGAGCCACTCCTTTGTTGCCCGGGCGGTGTGTTTTGGATCATTGTCATGTTGGAAGACCCAGCCTCGTTTCATCTTTAAAGTTCTCACTGATGGAAGGAGGTTTTGGCTCAAAATCTCACGATACATGGCCCCATTCATTCTGTCCTTAACACGGATCAGTCGTCCTGTCCCCTTGGCAGAAAAACAGCCCCATAGCATGATGTTTCCACCCCCATGCTTCACAGTAGGTATGGTGTTCTTGGGATGCAACTCAGTATTCTTCTTCCTCCAAACACGACGAGTTGAGTTTATACCAAAAAGTTCTACTTTGGTTTCATCTGACCACATGACATTCTCCCAATCCTCTGCTGTATCATCCATGTGCTCTCTGGCAAACTTCAGACGGGCCTGGACATGCACTGGCTTCAGCAGCGGAACACGTCTGGCACTGCGGGATTTGATTCCCTGCCGTTGTAGTGTGTTACTGATGGTGACCTTTGTTACTTTGGTCCCAGCTCTCTGCAGGTCATTCACCAGGTCCCCCCGTGTGGTTCTGGGATCTTTGCTCACCGTTCTCATGATCATTTTGACCCCACGGGATGAGATCTTGCGTGGAGCCCCAGATCGAGGGAGATTATCAGTGGTCTTGTATGTCTTCCATTTTCTGATGATTGCTCCCACAGTTGATTTTTTCACACCAAGCTGCTTGCCTATTGTAGATTCACTCTTCCCAGTCTGGTGCAGGTCTACAATACTTTTCCTGGTGTCCTTCGAAAGCTCTTTGGTCTTGGCCATGGCGGAGTTTGGAGTCTGACTGTTTGAGGCTGTGGACAGGTGTCTTTTATACAGATGATGAGTTCAAACAGGTGCCATTCATACAGGTAACGAGTGGGGGACAGAAAAGCGTCTTACAGAAGACGTTACAGGTCTGTGAGAGCCAGAGATTTCCCTTGTTTGAGGTGACCAAATACTTATTTTCCACCCTGATTTACGAATAAATTCTTTACAAATCCTACCATGTGAATTCATGGATTTTTTTTTCACATTCTGTCTCTCACAGTTGAAGTGTACCTCTGGTGCAAATTACTGACCTCTGTCATCATTTTAAGTGGGGGAACTTGCACAATCGGTGGCTGACTAAATACTTTTTTGCCCCACTGTATGTCTCCAGTTCAGCTGATTTTATGGGATTGTCAGCAGAAAGCGCAAAAACACAGCAGCTTATTCTTCATGCTAACATCAGTGTTTTTATGCTAGCAGTAGGTAGCACAGAAACACTGTTTGTGTGATTCTAACAATTTTATTTTATTTATATCCACCAAATATGTAGATTGTTTGTGTAGGCCTGACACTGTGTCTTCTGTCACACTGCACACCATGCTAAGATTAGTTTTCCACTAACAGTTCTCTGGAAAGACTGGAGCTCTGTGGCTGGAGACCAGTTTAAAAATCACAATAGGTTTAACTGTTTGACACTAAAATATAAAGACATGATCAGTGGCACAAGACTTTTGCACAGTGCTGCATTATCAATAAGTTATAATATAAGCATGCTAATGCTAGCATGCTAAGAGCCCAGCACGCTCTTCATTCATTTGTAGCCACAACTTTAAAAATGTGAACAAAATGCAGAATGTTACGTAGTTTTTAGCTATTGTGCTGTTTACAAAAAAAAAAAAACTAGAATTGATGAAGAAGATCAAAGCTGTTCTTAATGCACAGTTTTGATCATGCTAATGTTGTTGTTTTTTATGCTAACATGAATTGTTTTCATGCTAGCGTTTTTTATGGCAACATAAACATTTTCGTGTGAATGTCAGTGTTTTTTGACAAAATAAGCTTGTGGAGCTTTTTTCACCTTTTTATCTCCAAAGCACTGAGTAGGAAGTGGCTTCCAAAGTTTAACCAATCAGATGAAAGCTGGCTTTTAGAGACGAGAGACTTAAAGAGACAGTAAACTGGCTTGTTGTAGACAGGATTGTTTTTGAGTGTGAATCGTGAGCGGGTTAGCTCCATGTAAACATCAGAAACCACTGAGGGAGCCATCCAATGTAGACCACAATCAATGCTGTACTCTGAGTAAAAGTACTTAGTTACTTTCCACCACTGCTAATGTGACGACTGATGGAGTTTGCCCGCAGCGAGGCGGGGCAAAGCTGGGGGTCTGGTTTAGAGTGCGGGTGTGTTTTCAGCCTACAGTCGGTCGTGCTTGCAGAGGAGGACAGAGGCAGTGTGTGTGTAGTACAGCATGTAGTCTGGACACCATTCAAATCCACTGAGAGAGAAAAACACTCATATAGAAAATAAAGAGAGATGATCACAAGAGAAATGAGTCAGCTCTGCTCCAACACCCGCTTCAGCTGGCTGGGTGTGATCAGCAGCTGGTTCTTCTGCTGCTGATGAACATTAAAGCATTTCAATGAGCTCTCCTCACTGAAACAGTTTAACGTGCAGCAGCTCCTTAAATCCCTGAGATGACACGCTTTGGCACTATTTTGACTCCCTTTACATCAAACCACTGCTTATCTGGAGGGAGGAGGGATGCAAAATGTGCCAGAACGCTGCAGATTTTAAGACACATCACAAAGTTTGGCACATTTCAGATCGTCCGACTGAGGAGGAGAGTTTCACCAACGCTGCAGAAAAACAGACCTCAGAAATCCTGCAGCTTCGCTCAGATCTGAAGCTGCCACAGTAACAGCACTGAGGTCATTTATAGATCGTTAACAGCTGAGTCCTGTGGGAACAAGAGACGGTCAGGAAGACCCGAGCAGCCGACCAGACGCTGAAACAGACAGGAGTTAGAGGAGACGGACGAGTCTCTGCTGGGCAACCTGTGAGGGCGAGAGGCCGGGAGACAAAGTGTGTGGGGACATTTGGAAATGAAGGGACAGAGCGATGACAGGACAGGAAGGAGAGGAAACAACCAATCAGAGAGAGACAGGACAAAGGACAGGACAATGGACATGACAAAGGACATGACAAAGGACAGGACAAAGCACATGACAAAGGACAGGACACTGGACATGACAAAGGTCATGACAAAGGACAGGACAAAGGACATGACAAAGGACAGGACAAAGGACATGACAAAGGACAGGACAAAGGACATGACAAAGGACATGACGAAGGACAGGACAAAGGACAGGACAAATGACAGGATGAATGACAGGACAAAGGACATGACAAAGGACATGACAAAGGACATGACAAAGACATGACGAAGGACAGGACAAAGGACAGGACAAAGGACATGACAAAGACATGACGAAGGACAGGACAAAGGACATGACAAAGACATGACGAAGAACATGACAAAGGACAGGACAAAGGACAGGACAAAGGACAAGACAAAGACATGACGAAGGACAGGACAAAGGACAGGACAAAGGACATGACAAAGGACAGGACAAATGACAGGATGAATGACAGGACAAAGGACATGACAAAGGACATGACAAAGGACATGACAAAGACATGACGAAGGACAGGACAAAGGACAGGACAAAGGACATGACAAAGACATGACGAAGGACAGGACAAAGGACAGGACAAAGGACAGGACAAATGACAGGATGAATGACAGGACAAAGGACATGACAAAGGACATGACAAAGGACATGACAAAGACATGACGAAGGACAGGACAAAGGACAGGACAAAGGACATGACAAAGACATGACGAAGGACAGGACAAAGGACAGGACAAAGGACATGACAAAGGACAGGACGAACGACAGGACAAAGGACATGACAAAGACATGACGAAGGACAGGACAAAGGACAGGACAAAGGACATGACAAAGACATGACGAAGGACAGGATAAAGGACATGACAAAGGACAGGACGAACGACAGGACAAAGGACATGACAAAGGACATGACAAAGGACAGGACAAAGGACAGGACAAAGGACAGGGCAAAGGACATGACAAAGGACATGACAAAGGACAGATCAAAAGACAGGACAAAAGACAGGACAAAGACGGGAGAAGAAAGACCACACAATCTGACCCTCTTCACTTCTCCTTTGCAAGAGGACGATGTGAACCGTGTGAAAACCCAACAAGCGGACCCTGACCTGCCTGAGCGGACCGAACCGGACGTTTCTTTCTGTCTTCAGTCTGTCGCCTTTTGTCTGTCTCAGTGGGACAGATGAGCTGATTGAGGTGGGAAAGCAATGATGGCTGACCAACAGACGGGCGGCCATGATGAGTCAGCAAGGAGATGATGGAGCTGGAGATGAGACGAGAGAGCGAGAGACACACGTGACGAACCGAAGACAAACAGGAGGCGATTACAGACGAGCGAGAGCAGAGAAAAGAAAGACAAACAGATAAAAGATGGAGTGAAGCAGAAGACACGTGGAGGACAGGAGGGAGGAGGGTTGGTGGTCTTCATCTCCTTACCGTGGCATCCCCGGAGGCCCTACGGCGTTTGAGGTCGGAGGTCGAGGTGATGGACCTAAAAGAGGTTTTCAGTTTGGGCTCGGGCTCTGCTCTACCACTTTTCCTATCCTAAAATAAATCATACGATAGGTGCACACACACGTTAACACGCAGCAGAGACACTCGACTAGCTGCATGAGGACACACCTGAGTGTGTGCTGTCAGGTAGAGAGTGTGTGTGTGTCTGTTTGTGTGTGTGTGTCAGACACACTGATCAGCCACAACATTAGAACCACTAACAGTTCACCTGAGTAATAATTTAGCAGGAAGTCGAGTCGATGGAAAGTTTGAAGCTAAAGTGGCGTGATGAGGAGAGCAGCTGCAGGCGGAGCCGGGACTATCGTTCCTTCAGTATTTATGTGTCTCGTTGCTGTTTCTTGATTAGCGGCGTGTCGTCTAATCGAAGGTCAGCTGGTGGATTTAACAGGAAGCAGGTGAAGGTTGTTAAAGTGAACCTTTGTGTCTGAACCTTCATCATCATCATGACTGTGGCTCAACACAAGCACAGAGCGAGAGCGCCTCCTGCTGTTCAGGGTGTTGGTCTCATTACTGCCCGTGAGGTTTTCAGGAGCACGGCCATTGGCCTTCTGTTGAGCTCTGTTTGTTTTACTTCTGTGATTTTCCTCTCTGGACCCTGAAAGATGATTTCTGCATAACCAGTGAAGGTGATCTAAAGGATGAACTGTGGTCGAGTCAGGGACAGGTCGTGGGTGCCTGAGGCCCACTGAGACCAGATCCCACAGAAGAGCTCCTGCAGAAAAAAGCATCGCAGCGCTCTGACTTCTTTCCAACATCGAACACTCGTACAGTGAGCTGTGTGACGGGTCACTGCCTGCCTACATGTTTGAAATGTCATTTCCTGAGGAGGAGACACTCGGCTGTAGCTGCTCTCTACCTTTGATAGGAACTCACTGGTTTGTCTCTACAGGTGTACTGGAGACTTCAGAAACAGAAAGGTGCTTGGTGACCTGAAACACAATATGACCTCGTTGTTTTAGTCATCCCAGAGGCTTCAACTCTTATCAGCTGTTCCTATTTACCTGGTGATCACCTGAGGTGGTCGTTGGCCACCCTGTCATCAAGTGAACCACCTCAAGGTTCCAGTAAGGCTTCCACTGACTGGAAAAGCATCTTCTGACTTAGTTATAGGTGGCTGACCATCAGAGCTGTGAGTCACCACCTCATCTGTAGGGTAAAAAGAAGTCCAGGTGCCATTGAACGGCCTGGTGGTCAGAAGAGTCAGAGCTGGACCGTGGAGCGCCAGAAGAAGAGTGTCCAGTCTGATGAAGAGTGTTTTATTTCCCATCGTCAGGACACACTGGAAACCAACGCTGCATCAGCAGTTTGAGGAACATGACAAGGAGATCTGATCCACAGAGGCTCATCTCACATCCACCCAGAGTCACCTCCACCTTTTATTTTGGCGTCAACTATTAGAACAACCAGCTCACTGTGATATACCCACGACAATTTCCATGTTCAAGTTTTGATTGGTCTGACTGTGTCTTCAGCTCTTTATCTCTCTCCCTGTGTGTGTTGGGTAGGTCTCCTGAGGTACGCCGGTCACCCGGGTCTCCCCGAGCCCCCCGTGCCTCCCTGAGCCTCCCCGAGCCAGGGACTGGCAGCTGCAAGTATGAGATGGGTTTTATGGTTAAACACCCCGCCCACCACTGAGTATTTGTGTGCGTGTTATTGGTTAATTAATTCACGCCTGCGTGCAGCGTCCTGGCTCAGAGGATGGAGGCGATTGGGTGCTTCTAATGCTGCGGCTGACGGCTGTATCCCTGTTATGTGGTGTGTCAGTGGGGCTGTTCTCGGTGCCGCAGTGAAGCTCTCATTCAGTTCACTTTGATTTCTACAAAAACTGCCTCAGAGCGCTGCACAGAACCCAGAGCCTGAAGTCCCTACAGCTTCAGATGAAGTGATGCTTCAGTAAAACGGAGCAGCGCTGTCCTGTTTTACTGCCCACACAAACACACAGCAGCAGGGAGACACCAACGTGAGGCTCAAACACAGGAACACGACAGGAAATCAACCTCAAAGCAAAGGAAACATCGTGGGGGAGGGGTACGGGGCAGGGGAGGGGGGTGAGGCAGGGGGAACAAAGATGGCGTATGAGGCCCGAATGAAGCCGCGAACACGTGGGATCATTATACCAACACTGCTGTTATAATGCCATCTCTCCTGGGAGGGCGGGGAACAGAAAACAGAACGGGGGAGGGGCGGCGGCACATGGCTGATGATCACATGGTGTCTGACCTCTAACATCGTATGAAGATATAAGTTTGACCTTTGACCCAGCACAGTGACAGTTGAGGTGAGAGCTGGGCATCAGTGGCGAGACGTTCTTGCTCTGTTCTTTTTAGTGCCAACAAACCGTACGAGGACGTAAACACGGGTCAAAGCTGAAACCGCACAATCGAGAACCCGTGATGTCATAGGTGGGGGCGGGGTTATTGTTACCAAACTCAGCGCCCACCAAAATGAAAAATCTAACTTAACTAAGAGAAACGAATTTTTATGCTACTGCAAATATCAAAGCAACACCTGAAATATTAATAAGTCCACTGCAGAGATGGGCTGTGACATTTTACTGTAATCACATTACTTTTTTCAAGTAGCTTGACCGACTCTGGTCCAGTATAACCTGACATGTACCTCTGCACACATTTCAGCTTCTTCTTTCAGTGTCAACATTTCTCAGATGTACTGGGAAGCCTGAAGCAGAGAAACCACAGCTGACCAGTGTTTGGCAGCGAAACGTTAATGGTACGAAGTCAGTTACATGTTGTGTTGCAGGTTTGTTGATAAAAAGAAAAACAGAAGCTGAAAATCTGTTTGAATTTCACACCCAGCTCTCGTTTGGACTCTCAGAAACACGTTCAAAACAGAGAAACCAAAAAGCCAACACTAATCTGACACACAGGTTCAGCCAAAGGCCCAAACTGGGTGTCAGACTGGTTAAACTGGGCAGACTGGTCCCAGTGAGATGTTTCTGGGCCCAGTGACAGAACAGTGGAAGACTTGGATCGGAGCAGCAGTCAGTAACAGCACATGAAAAATAAAAAAACACCATCATTACAGGTTTTCAGTCGTTGAGTAACAGCCATTAAGGATGCGATGAACACACTTCCTGCCTGGACTCTGCTGACTTTACGAAGACGTGCATGAAAATGAAACAGCAGCGAGTCTTGGAGCTACAAACCACATAAAGCAAAGAGATGCTCGCACTGAGTTTCATCCTACAAGAACTCAAATGTTCACAGTGTTTTCATTAAAGAGTGACGTCTTTCTGCAGGTGACGTGTGTCTGGATCCCCCAAATATAACTGTGACCACACTGTACAGATGTCACCGTTTCACAGCGTTCTCACGGATCAATAAAGTTCAGCTTTGGTGAGATTATTGTATCTGTGTCTGTCTGGTAGATTTCCCCTGAATGTTCTGTACTTTGGTATCTCTGTGTCTTATTTTGGTTTTACTTCCTCCTTCTGACCATCTGTCCTCATGTCTTCCACCACGTCTTCTAATAGTGTCGGGAGGACGTCTACGTGACCCACCCAAAGACATGGCCGCCATCGGCATGATCAGCAACTTTGGACAAACAGCTATTTAAGAAGCCCCCCCCATACAGGTCACCTTACAGATGTGAGTGTTCCAAGTATTCAGAATCAAGTTTGAGTCTCACACACGTTACAGGAGTGTCCTGGGGGAAACGAGAGCCCGTCAGTCGATCGTTACTTGGAGACACGAGTGTTAGCAGGTTTGCTGGACGGGGACCTATCAGACTGATCTGTCTGAGGCTAGCTGTCTGAACGTCCTGCCCCCTTGAAGTCTGCTCTCTTCTAATTGGTTGTTTTCTGGAAGCCTGCTGAAGGGCAGCAGCTTGTGAGCTGTGCAGCAATGGACTCGGTAAGTAAACCTGTAGACAGTGATCCATCATTATTTGAAACTTGGGCTCATGTGACGTGAGTAATCACCTATTACATGTTAGCAAATACTCAAAACCACAACAGGTTTAAGGAATCTGTGGAAAATACAGATGATTGTGTTTCCGAGCTCCTCCAGCTGCTAACACCTGTGCTAACTCTGGGCCTTCAGTCACAGCTGTGTGAAATGCTAATCATCCTCAGCTAACTGCTAGCCTGCAGCGGCTGCTGTTTGAAGTGCTCATCCCGGCACGGCAGCGAGGATTATTCATGTGACAGCTGAGCACAGCTGCTGGCAAGAAAACATCTGGAACAAAGGAGAGAGGGAGCAGATTTCTCCTGTTTTCTGATCGTGCAAATGTGGATCCAGTGTTCAGTCTTCAGTGTGATGAAGGATATATTTATGAGATCATTTTAATTTGTTAGCTACAGAAAAAATAAAGCAGCTTAGAGGAGGCCAAAATGAATGAATCGTGAGGAGGACAGCATTATTATTATTATATCAAAGCCTGGGCTGCATCATTGCCATTCCAGGACTAACTGTCAGTGTTGGGAAGGTTACTTTTAAAATGTACTCCACTACAGATTACAGATTACATGCCCCAAAATGTATTCTGTAACGTATTCCGTTACGTTACTCAATGAGAGTAAAGTATTCTGAATACTTTGGATTACTTAATCCAATAGCACACCACGTTATTATCACTGTGACTTACACTGTACATGTTTTGGCTCTCCAACATATTACTAGAGCCTTTACAGTAATCTGATTCCTGATTCACTTAATCCATTCTCCATGTGTGAAATTAGAAATATCACACATGGAAATATCCTGTCTCAGAGTGACGCTGAAAAACTAGTTCATGCATTTATTACTTCCAGGCTGGACGACTGTAATTCATTATTATCAGGAAGTCCTAAAAACTCCCTGAAAAGCCTTCAGCTGATCCAAAATGCTGCAGCAAGAGTCCTGACAGGGACTAGAAAGAGAGAGCAGATTTCTCCTGTTTTGGCTTCCTGTTAAATCCAGAATTCAAAATCCTGCTCCTCACATACAAGGTCTTAAATAATCAGGCCCCATCTTATCTTAATGACCTTGTAGTACCATATCACCCAAGTTCCTCTCTCAGGTGAAGTGTCAGAGGAATGAACGAGTCAGAACCAACTCAGCCTGTCTGTGTTTTTTAATTTGTCTGTTTGCTGTGTGAGGCTTTGCAGCGCTCCCAGAAAACCCAAAGAAACCGTGAATGAACCAGCTTTATTACAGCTCAGGTCATGTGACTACAGGTGCACTGTGCACAGCCATATCTGTAGATTCCCGCCGCCCTTCGATCGCCCTCACAGAACCATTAAGTTTCATTTAAAGCTTAACTACAGCAGCCATTTTAACAGCGTGTAATCGAGGAGACAGAGGTTGTCGGGAGCATTTCCACACCACCGCCAGACGAACTACATTAAACCAACTGTGCATGTTTGTACCGGATGTGCTGCAGTCCATCCTGCAGTGACTGCAGTAGTTGTGTGTGTGAGTCCCCGCGGTGCTGATCTGATCACCCATCGGTCAATCAACAGCAGGAAGTCGTTAAAGCTTGGAAGGAAATTAATCAGAAACCCAGGTGGAGCGAAGGCATCCTCGCTGAGGCAGTGTTAATGGAGCTTCCTGTTTTACCTTATCATAACTCTGACTATGACGATGTGTGGATCTACACACAGACACAGCTGTGTTTTCATTCTTCCACTGACGTGCACGTCACACATGCAGCAGCTGAAGAAGGGCAGAAAATTACATTCAGGCTACGTCCACACCGGCCCGGATAGATTTGAAAACGGCGTTTTTGTCTGAAAACGCTCCGCGTCCACACTAGCGTTCACAGAGTTGTATGTCCACATTGAAACGGCCAAAAACGCTTCCGTTCCAGTCCTGCACATGCGTGAAACGCAAGAAGATTCGACCTGCCTCATTTCTGTCTGCCGTTTATTTACGTTCCGGCTCGTTGACACGTCGGCAAAATGTGGAGGAAAAGCACAGAGTTTTTTAAATGGACTCACAATGAGGTGGAGTCGTTGCTGCAAGTAACACAAAAGTACAAAGTTGCAAAAGCGAGTGAGAATTAAAGAATTTGAAGAAAAGCTCTCAGGAGCATGTACAGGCTGATGTTGATCTTTAATAGGGCTGTCAAACAAAACAACTGCTGTGTAACGCCCTCCGCTATCTCAGTTTAATAGGTCACATGACTGCATCACATGACTAAAATGCGTCATCATTTTAGAAAGTCTCCGTTTTCACTGTCCACACTGCGACGGGACAGCTCCATTTTGAAATGTATGCGTTTTCAAAACGCTGCGTTTTTCAGTGTCTCAGTGAGGACGGGAGGCCAAAACGTGTGGACGTAGCCTGTTTTTACTTGTTTGTGAAAACAGCTGCTGACCTCACACAGTCCACAAACTCATCACTACAGAAAGCAGCAGGTCAAAGTTCATATTTTGATTATGTCATAGTGGTGGTTTTCTACACCCACTTCCTGCACGTTGTATTTAGAATGGGCAGCCAATCGGGGGAAAGTTGACTTAAAGGGGGAGGAGCTAGAACGGCTTGTCTCAGACAGAAGACGAGCTGCAGGGTGGCGTCAGATAAAGAAGGATTATTATGAACCGTGAATCATGCGAAGCTGCTCTGTGAGAGTCCAGGAATAAAACCACGGAGTCGACCAAGCTTTCCTCATTTCTGTGACTCATTAGTGGGCTGAATAACCCCAGACTAACCTCAGACTAACCCCAGACTAACCTCAGGCTAACCTCAGACTAACCCCAGACTAACCTCAGACTAACCTCTGGCTAACCTCTGGCTAACCTCAGGCTAACCTCTGACTAACCTCTGGCTAACCTCAGACTAACCTATGACTAACCTCAGACTAACCCCAGACTAACCTCAGGCTAACCTCAGACTAACCCCAGACTAACCTCAGACTAACCTCAGACTAACCTCTGGCTAACCTTAGACTAACCTCAGGCTAACCTCTGGCTAACCTCTGGCTAACCTCAGACTAATCTAAGGCTAACCTCAGACTAACCTCTGGCTAACCTCAGGCTAACCTCTGACTAACCTCAGGCTAACCCCAGACTAACCTCTGACCAATCTCAGACTAACCTCTGACTAACCTCTGGCTAACCTCTGACTAACCTCTGACTAACCTCAGGCTAACCTCAGACTAACCTCAGACTAACCCCAGACTAACCTCTGACTAACCTCTGGCTAACCTCTGACTAACCTCTGGCTAACCTCTGACTAACCTCTGACTAATCTCAGACTAATCTCAGACTAACCTCTGACTAACCCCAGACTAACCTCTGACTAATCTCAGACTAATCTCAGACTAACCTCTGACTAACCCCAGACTAACCTCTGACTAATCTCAGACTAATCTCAGACTAACCTCTGACTAACCTCAGGCTAACCTCTGACTAACCCCAGACTAACCTCTGACTAACCCCAGACTAACCTCTGACTAATCTCAGACTAACCTCAGACTAACCTCTGACTAACCCCAGACTAACCTCTGACCAATCTCAGACTAACCTCTGACTAACCACAGACTAACCTCTGACCAATCTCAGACTAACCTCTGACTAACCCCAGACTAACCTATGACTAACCCTAGGCTAACCTCTGACCAATCTCAGGCTAACCTCTGACTAACCCCAGGCTAACCTATGACTAACCCCAGGCTAACCTCTGACCAATCTCAGACTAACCTCTGACTAACCCCAGACTAACCTATGACTAACCTATGACTAACCCCAGACTAACCTCTGACCAATCTCAGGCTAACCTCTGACTAACCCCAGGCTAACCTATGACTAACCCCAGGCTAACCTCTGACCAATCTCAGGCTAACCTCTGACTAACCTCAGACTAACCTATGACTAACCTCTGGCTAACCTCTGACCAATCTCAGACTAACCTCTGACTAACCCCAGACTAACCTCTGACTAACCTATGACTAACCTATGACTAACCCCAGACTAACCTCTGACCAATCTCAGACTAACCTCTGACTAACCCCAGACTAACCTCTGACCAATCTCAGACTAACCTCTGACTAACCCCAGACTAACCTATGACTAACCCAAGACTAACCTCTGACCAATCTCAGACTAACCTCAGGCTAACCTCAGGCTAACCTCAGACTAAACTCTGACTAACCTCACAAAAGAGAAAATGACACATTTTCTGTTCTGGGGGCTCTGGGCTGTAGGTTGGGCATTTTTCACTTGTTGGTCACAGTTACAGAATAAATCACTCACCGGTGAATCAGAAAACGACCCGAGCTTCACGGAGCCACTGAAAGCTAACCAAGCATCAGTGAGCACGCTCTTGATGATCAGCAGTCAGTTTAATTAACACAACCCTTCATCCTGAGCACAAAACTCATGCTTCTCCTATTAAACAGCAAAGATGACAGATGTTTCCTAACAGATGTAAAAACAAAGGCCTGATCCTGATCTCAGTCCTGCTGCTGGCTATAATGACCTCGCTGTGAGGATCACACATACTGAATACTGTTTACCGCAGAGCCACAGACAGGTGGGCTGAGTGCCATAACGCCACACAGAGCTTCAGCAGAGGTCAGGGCGTAAAGTAAAGTAGAGTAGAGTAAAGTAGAGGGACGGACCTGCAGGTTCTTCCTCCACACATTGACGGCAGCAAAGGCGAGCTGCATCTGTTTCCTGCGGGCGTCTTTGTGCCGTTTGTAGGCGATCTCGATGAAGATGAGGAAGATCCCAGCCACGATGCCTCCAGCAACCAGCATGAACACACCTGAGGGGCACAAGTGACGAGAGACGGCGTGAAACGCTTCACAGGTAACATCTGCTAAACGGCACAGCCTCAGGGGCGCAGTTCATGCAGCAGAGGCAGCACTGAGTCCTACCCGCCATGTTCTCGAAAGTGAGGGTGGCCGGGGCGTTGCTCCTGGAGTCGCACTCCTGGTATCGAACCCACGTCTTGTCGAGATCCTCCATGAAGCCGTTCTCATGAGAACTGTGGAGAGTCAATGAAGTGTGAGCGGACACGTATTTGATTGCTCAGATGTTGGTTTGTGCTCAGGTGTTTTTAATGTGGAAATATGTGTCTGTGTGACATCCTCCACACCCCAGGTCACTCACTTTTTATGTTTTCACGGCCCTGGCGGGGCCTCCTGTGAGATTGGTCTCGTGTGGGCGTGTCCTGCCATCTCGCCCGCCTTTTTGTACTGACTCTAATCATCAATTAAGAGTACTTAAGGCCAGAGATGCACACTTTGTACAAGGACTGACACTAGCAGCACTGACTAACAATGTGCTGAGGTCAGTTTCATCATCATTGATGACCCTACAGCACAGAGCCAACATCCCCACAGTCACAGTGGCCAGAGAAGCAGAAGAACATCACATGAAGAAGGCCCTGAGTAAATGTGGATATCCCAGCTGGACATCTGTCAGAGGGGAAGGCTCCTAAAGAGACGTTTCTCCCACTGAAAATGTCCAGATGAACAGAATCAAGGTTTTGGGAAAATGGTTCGACATTACGAGGTGGAGGAAACACGAAAGCTGTAAGCACATACTCCACCAACACCCTCCCGCTGGTTGTTTCAGGAGTGTGTCGGCGGAGTAGAAATCCTCTTGGCCATCATCGGTGATGACTCTCTAACTCTGACTGTAATCGCAGCCAATCAGAATGTGTCTTTGGTGATCAGAGAAAAGAATCGCTGTGACACAACAGAAACATCTTTCAGCTTCTCAAAGTTTTCCTGTTCGCTAAAACACACCCAGGAT
>NC_140607.1:39766241-39828741 GCF_057381915.1 Diplotaxodon limnothrissa
CTAGAAGACAAAGGCATTTGTGTCTTTTTCGCTATCTCTCCTGGGCTATGACATCACAGTCATGTGATTGGTCAGTTGAGCCTGGGTGAGGGATGCCGTAGGGACAGCACCACAAGCTCGTGTGCATGAACACCGGAACTGTTTAACTAACATGGACTGCACAACATCGCCGTTTCCCTGTGACGAAACGTAACCTCGGTTCTCTGCTGCTCTCACGCTGGCTCAGGCTGAGCATCACCGCTTTGTTGTGTCGTGACAGCGTCACATCATGAACCTTCATCGTGGTTTGCACTTCCTCGCTCGCTCACCTTCTTGACGAGGATGGTGAGCCCCTGGTATTTGAAGGGTTTGGAGAACTCGATGTACTGAGCGCGCTCGTTGTTGATGGTGAGCGGGGCGACGATCATGTCGGCAAGGCCTCCCAGCAGCTCCCCCATCATCCCGTTCCACTCCTTCTTGTTGCTGTTGTTCACCTGCGGGAGGGAGGGAGGGCGGAGCTCTGTTAATGAAGGTTTGAGTTCCTTTTACATCGTTCATTCATGACCTCACTGCAGCAGGTTAAAGGGTTAAATATCTGCAAACCCACATCAGCTGCAACAAACACTGTGAGGTGTGCTCAGCAGCTCCAGCCTGATCACATTATTGATTACTGATGAGCCAATCCGCTGGGAGGAGCACAGCGAATCCCTGATTGGCAGGTTTGAAGTTTCTGGCTTTAAATAATAAAGGAGGATCAGATTTGTCTGAAGCGGCTGCATTTTTAAAGGCTGAGCTCAGATTGAATAAAACATGAAGGAGAACAAGATGCTTTCATGTGATCGACTAAACAGGAAACATCATCCTTCAGGAGCTGGGTATACGTGGAACATAAAGCAGATTTCAGGCGTGAATAATCTGTGAAGAGACGAGAGAGGAGGAAGAGGAGGCGATGAAGGAGAGCGAGCAGCAGAGAGAGAGATGAATAAATGTCTCTCGTCTCCGGCAAGGTCGGAGTCAGGGACGGAGCGGTGGTCGCCATGGCAACAAGCCTGGGCGACGAGCTGCCGATGGGGATGAATCGGTAAGCAGGTCAGAGAGAGCGAGATGGCGATGACATCATCAGGCCGCAGATAACCACACGTAAGCAGAGACCGTCCGTTTACTTTTGAGAATGAACTGTAATCACATTACTCCAGCTCACTGATGACACAGCCAATCAGAGCCAAGAACAACATCCACACACAGAAATTCTCCTCAACGCGCCACTACTACTCCACAGACTGTATATGAAAGATGGCCAGAGCCTCCGCTGTCGCCATGTTGTTTTTTAGTTTCCAGAAGGGACCATATTTGGATGAGAGGGTGGAGCTTATGCTGTCAGCTGACCATCACCTACACCTGCTAAATCACAGCCTGCTGGGACAGCTCACCTCAGCAGCCATGTTACTGTTGCCACGTAAACAGAACAGCTGTTTGTAACTAAGCTGTTTTGGTGCGTGACGTCGCTCCTGCGAACATCAGCCTGCAGCTGGATGGAAATTTGTTTTAATGTGTTTCAGTATCTAATGTAACCTCCGACCTGCAAACGTGCTGGCACAGATCACACGTCCTTCATCGCCTTCATCATCGTCAGTCTGCTCACCTGAGCTCCACGCCTCAGATCCACCTGAGGGACGGAGCACAGTCAGCTGCAAAGAGCCTGACCGTCATCCCTCACAGGATTACAGGATCAGGATACTCTGATTACAGCAGAGAGCTGAACTTTCCCCTGGAAGTTATTCAGGCTGATGTGACACACACAAATATTCAAACAGGTGTACAGGTACACTCACAGACTGTATGTAAAAGATGGATGTAGCCTTTTTGTTTAAAATGTTATTTTTAATGTGTTTTTATATCCTGGAGGTGGCCAGCAGGGGGCGCCTCTTCTGGTTGTGAATACAAGTCTGTGAGACAAGGAGCTTCCTGCTCGGCTGATCTGAGCTCAGTGAGCCGAAGTCGCTGCTCTCAGGTCTGAATGTTCAATTTGGAGATGATGTCATCAGAGTGAGGAAGGAGGAGGAAGCATCGAGGGCGGGGCTACACACTGAGTCTATGAATGTGCAGTGTGCTCAGTCTCTCTGTCAGACCCCCCGTCATCGTCACATCGAGCTCCAAAAAGACGGAAACACTAAACAATTAAGTTGTCCATCTTTGATATACAGTCTTTCATGTAAAGCAGAAGGACAACACGTCCAAACAGGAGGACGTTCGTCATCTCCAAAACCAGAACAGCAGTCGGACCTGCTGCAGTGACAGCGAACAGAGTCATGTGACACTTACTCGCTCCTGCGTGCCAAACTTCCCATCAGCCACCAGGTGAACCTCATAGGTGAAGTTCATACTCATGGCCAGCTTGATGAGCAGGTCGATGCAGAAACCATAGCAACACTGCGGGACGATGGGCTGACCTGGACACATAAACACAGCCTCATTTCAGTCATTCAACTTTATATATACGGTGCACAAACACACGCACAGAAAACGGGACAAATCGGGTCTGGGAGGATGGCGTGTTAGCGTACCTGGTATGGTCCCGTTGGGTCCAGTACAGATCACCTTCTTGATCAGGACTCCATTGACGGTGTACTCCTCTTTACACGTCCCGTCGCTTTTCGTTGGCTTCACGTAAACAAATGGCTCCTGATGAATCGTCACGATCTGAGCACACAAACAGCGAACACTCAGAGACGTGGACTGATCCAAACGATCTGGGAGACGCTGACGCTCGTCATCGTGGCATAAATGTTATTACAGCCCACCCATCCAAGCCGTAGTTCATCGTTTGTACAAACCTCAGTTGTGACGGCTTAAAGGTCCACAAAGCTCATTCAGTTTTACATATTTGAATGTAGACATTCGACAGGTCTTAGTCATGTTGCAAAAACACATCTATAAAAGGTTTAACTGTGCCCTGCAACTTGTGCTTCCTCTGATACTATTCTGTGTTTAATTCTAGTGTTTCCTGAAAACTTGCCATAGTTTCTTTTGAAATCTTTGGTTAAACCCAGACTTTATTTGTAATACGTTTCTATAAGAGGAGTGATTTATTTTAAATTTCTATCAATAATATTTGTTTTCTAAATATGTTATTTAGAAACCAAATATTTTTTCTGATGGAACAGGAATACCCTCATTTTCTAAGCGCCTACAAGAAATAAATGTTTGACGACGTAGCTGTGATCATGCTCCATAACAGTGGTGCAGTTTGAAATCTGACTGACAGGTTGTTTGAAGTTTTATTGGCATAGGAAGTGATATGTTAACTGAGGCACACCTCAATGTGTGCCCAGGTCTTTAGATAACCTTTTCAAACTCCAAACTTAAATACAACCCTGAAATATCCGTGTAGGTTGTTAGTCATACAGCCCACATGTATATATACAATGGAAATACAGAGGACCAAATACAGAGCCTTGGCCTACTCCACATTTTACATCAATAGAAAATGTAAACATTCACAGGACAGAAAATGAAATGTAACAGATTAAAAAGGCATTTTTCATGCTGTGGCTTGGCTTAACATCTGACCTGATTCATGAAGAACACAACAACAAACCACAACTCATCATTATCTGCAGAGCTCATGTCTTCAAAAACGTCCAACATAAAAAGTTGCAAAGGGAGCGGCATCACATTTCTGAGACGATGAACCGAACAGACGCGTCGAGCTGCGGTTTTACCTTCAGTCTGGTCGACATCTGGTATCCGACTGGCTTCTCCGTCTCTCCTCCAGGCCAAATGATTTTCCTCTGAGGGTTCATCACAACCTGAAGGGCACACAGAAACACACGGTGAGCACTCAGGTTGTGATGTTGTTGCACGCAGGTCTCACTGTGACAGGCTGACTAAATGACAGCATCAATACTGCATCTATGCATTCATATTTAAAGAGGCAGGAGGCCTGGATGCTCGCTCGCTACACCATGTTTCTCTCAGCAGCTCGGCTCTGACTGGCGTCGTACCTGTCACCGAACTAAACATTCATCTCATTTAATCAATAGTGAACTACTGCAGCGACTGTAGCTGCAGCACTCACTGATTCATGCGAGATTTATACTGTCACAGGCTTATTCCTCCTCCTTGGATCTTTATTTGGAACTAAACACTGTTTATTTGTGTGATATTTTGAGTATCACCACCCTCACCGAGAGACGTCGGTGAGGGTGGTGTATGGGGACAGAGAGACATCGGTGAGGTTGGTGTATGGGGACAGAGAGACGTCAGTGAGGGTGGTGTATGGGGACAGAGAGACATCGGTGAGGGTGGTGTATGGGGACAAAGAGACGTCGGTGAGGGTGGTGTATGGGGACAGAGAGACATCGGTGAGGTTGGTGTATGGGGACAAAGAGACGTCGGTGAGGGTGGTGTATGGGGACAGAGAGACGTCAGTGAGGGTGGTGTATGGGGACAGAGAGACGTCGGTGAGGGTGGTGTATGGGGACAGAGAGACATCGGTGAGGTTGGTGTATGGGGACAAAGAGACGTCGGTGAGGGTGGTGTATGGGGACAGAGAGACGTCAGTGAGGGTGGTGTATGGGGACAGAGAGACGTCGGTGAGGGTGGTGTATGGGGACAGAGAGACGTCAGTGAGGGTGGTGTATGGGGACAGAGAGACATCGGTGAGGTTGGTGTATGGGGACAAAGAGACGTCGGTGAGGGTGGTGTATGGGGACAGAGAGACATCGGTGAGGTTGGTGTATGGGGACAAAGAGACGTCGGTGAGGGTGGTGTATGGGGACAGAGAGACATCGGTGAGGTTGGTGTATGGGGACAAAGAGACATCGGTGAGGTTGGTGTATGGGGACAAAGAGACGTCGGTGAGGGTGGTGTATGGGGACAGAGAGACGTCAGTGAGGGTGGTGTATGGGGACAGAGAGACATCGGTGAGGTTGGTGTATGGGGACAAAGAGACGTCAGTGAGGGTGGTGTATGGGGACAGAGAGACGTCGGTGAGGGTGGTGTATGGGGACAGAGGCTGATGGATGAGCTTGGCAGGAGGAGTCTCTGTGGACTATGATGTTTGCAGATGACACTGTGATCTGCAGTGAGAGGCTTGATGGGTGGAGGTGTGAGGGTGAGGGAGACAGGTGGACAGGTGGACATATAGGGAGCAGAGGTAGTGGTCAACCCTTCACAGACAGGTAAAGAAGAGAGTGGAGGCAGGGTGGAGTAGGTGGAGACGAGTGTCAGGGGTGATTGTGACAGGAGAGCAGCAAGAGCAAAGGGGAAGTTTGACTGGATGGTAATGAGAGCTGCTGTGACGTATGACGTCAGTGACACTGACGGTGTATACACAGGTGCAGCAGATGTGTTAGCAGCTGTAAAGACAGGTGTAGCAGCTGGTGCAGCAGGTGTAGCAGGTGTACTCTACCTGTGTTCCGTTAAAGACTCCAACCTGGACGAGGCGACCTGGTTTCTGCTGGTAGTTCAGGATGCTGTAGGTGGCGAAGCGCCGGTCGCCGTCGTCGTTAAACTCGATACGTCCTGTCAGGCCGTCGGGGTACTTTGATGACATCAGCACCCTGCGGAGCCAATCAGTGCACAGAAGAATCAGAGCTCCTTTATTTTCACGTTTGGTGGTGACATCATCGTGTTGATGCGTAAACAAATCAGGTATGTAAGCAGAGGTGGGTAGTAACGAGTTACATTTACTTGAGTAAGTTTTTGAAAAAAAGTACTTTTAAAGTACCTTTTTGCACGATACTTTTTACTTTTACTTGAGTACATTTATGAAGAAGAAACGGTACTTTTACTCTGCTACATTTGCAAAATTCGACTCGTTACTTTTTAAAAAATAATTAGTTTAACACAGCGGTCTCCAACCTTTTTTGCGCCACGGACCGGTTTATGCCCAACAATATTTTCATGGACCGGCCTTTAAGGTGTCGTGGATAAATACAACTAAATAAAACTAGTACTGGTACCGAAAAAAGAAAATTTATTCATAATGTTAGGTTTTGTATTGTTGATTGTCATTTATGCTTAGAAATATTTAACCATATATGCTTAGAGGTGTATAATCAATTGTGTAGTGATAGTCTGCAAACTTTGTGTGCATTAAATCAAATCAAATCAAATCACTTTTATTGTCACATCACATGTGCAGGCACACTGGCACAGCACATGCGAGTGAAATTCTTGTGTGCGAGCCCCACAAGCAACAGAGATGTGCAAACACAACAACACAAACGAGCAAAATACAAGAATGGCCAACCTGAAACTAATAAATATATGTACAATATATAATAGTGTATGCATTTCTGGATGTGTATACTAAATATTTTCCTACGTGTGTGTGTGTGTGTGTGTGTGTGTGTGTGTGTGTGTGTGTGTGTGTGTGTGTATACACATTTTTACAAATTAAATAGTAAAATAAATAAATAAATAATAATAATAATAATAATAATAATAAAATATATAAAATATACAGAGTTGAATATGTGCAAAACAAGTGGCATTTATATACAGTGTGGAGTGCATAATGTTGAAGTTCCAGTAGTGAAGCTGAGGTGTCTATGACGTGTTCAGCAGTCTGATGGCCTGATGGAAAAAGCTGTCTCTCAGTCTGCTGGTACGGGACCGGATGCTGCAGAACCTCCTTCCTGATGGAAGCAGTCTGAACAGTTTATGGCTGGGGTGACTGGAGTCCTTGATGATCCTCCCCGCTTTCCTCAGGCAGCGCTTCCTGTAGATGTCTTGGAGGGAGGGAAGCTCACCTCCAATTATCCGTTCAGAGCACCGCACTACTCGCTGGAGAGCTTTGCAGTTGTAGGCGGTGCTGTTGCCATACCAGGTGGTGATGCATCCAGTGAGGATGCATCATCATCATTAGAGAGCACTCTGGGAGCACGAGAGAGGTCGTACCTTGTCTTATTGTTTTATGGTAGGATTAACGTAGCTACGTCTGTTCTAGTCTAAGTGCTTTAAATGCTGGACTTCCTCACCGTGTTATCTAGGGTGAACCATCTAGGGTGAGGGGGAGGCTACCCTCTTCCTGACCAAGGATGTTTGCTTTTGTGCTTTCATGTTATAGGACCCTTTGATCAGCAGTAAAACACACACACACACACACACACACACACACACACACACACACACACACACACACACACACACACGGTACTCTTTGTGTGTATGTAGACATCATATGTTAATGAACCTATGCATATTCATGTAGCCTCAATAAAACAACAGTGTTACGGGAGAACGAACGAGAGCAACTGGGGTCAAGCGAAGGAACGGCGTCTGTCCGGTTCTCTCCCGTGCACGAGAAACATGAAGAACTTTGCCTACTTCGTGTCTTGCTTGCTGTGTGATTATATTGTCTTCAACGTTCCAGCGAATAGGTTCAAGCTACAAACCTATCACATAACACACGTGAAAAGACCCAGGAAAACCGTGTTATCGTTTTTATCGTTAACTAACTAACGCTGAAAACCGATAAAAACTTTGAAAACTATACATTTCACACCTGAGCCTCAACTCTCACGGCCCGGTACCAAACGACTCACGGACCGGTACCGATCCGAGGCCCGGGGATTTGGGACCGCTGGTTTAACACATTAGATAACATGCCACCAGTGGAGTTTCCGGTAACTTTTTTACCAATCAGATGTGGCCATGCAGTCACATGACCAGTTTGAAACCGTGGCGGGCAGAGCAGCCCAAGCGTTTCAACGTAGCGGACACACGGAAAGAAGAAACATGAAAACATGGCAGAGTCTACGCTAGAGCTGAAGAGGATAAACAGCATTTTCCTCACATACAAAGAATGTTTCGCTTAAAAGCAGCACAAATGAACAGCTCTGTCTTCAGTGTCTTCAGTGAGAGCCAAAACAACAACTTTTCAGCGTGAAACAACTCAGCTGTGTAACCTGAGGAAACGGTAAGTTTTCTCTAAATATCTTTTAGCTGTGGTTAGCTGGATGTCAGTCTTATGTGTCGAGCTCGAGCTGCGAGTCATGTTTTCGGCGCTACATTGTAGAGAGACAAGTTTGTGTGTTTTGTGCAGCTTCAGCTGTCCTGTTAACTGCTCGCTGGTTAGCTAGCGCGAGCTATAAGCTAACAGCTAGCCTGGCGCTAGAGTTTCACGCACATGTAAACAGCTCGTCTCTACTGCTTTAACTGTTAAAACAGAAGCAACACTGCGGCTGACAGGGTTTATTATGTGAAACAGCAGCTTGTTTAATTTAAACAGTCTGCATTAAGCTGGGCAGACACTGCGATTTTTTTCAGTCACGTTATTCAGCTCCTGCTGAAACTGTACAATTAAATCGCAGAGGTTAGAAGTTCATAGGTCACGATGCAGGTCTCACACTATACGGCCCGATGCTCTGATGCGACCTGAGTGATCAAACTGTGCGTCCATAACATGAAGCTTATCATACAAAATCTGTCCCTCGCTCTCCCTCTCTCTGTCTTACAAACACACACACACACACCATCAACTTTGCTAAATTACTAATGAAAAACATTGAGCAGCAAAGTCCATCCAACTCTTTTCATGGTTGTTGTAGTCGGGATAATTTTGTGAGGTCACATTGAAAAGCTGCCACCCAGGCAAAAGAAAAATAGAAAAGTATATTGTTCTAATAATATACTATCACGTTATTACAATATACAGAATTATCACGTTCGTACATTATAAATATTATAGAGGCTACATCGCAGCTCCAGTCACGCTTCCATCACCGTCTTTCTCGTCTTTCCCCAGAGTAACAGCCAAACAGGAGGATCTGTTGGCGAGCACTGCTCAGCCTTACACGCATTCTTATTTTAAACTTAATCTGGAATTTATTGCAAACTGTTTGTGCGGGACATGAATGACAGGATTTTGTTTTTCTACTAGAGTTAGTAAAAACATCTCCAGTGTGATTGAATCTTCTTGCCAAACATCTGCAGCTTGGCAGTGTATACAGCACTATAATGACCAGAGATCAGAGGTGTGGATCTGTTGCATGGCGTTCCTCACATCAAGAAGCTGTCGATCAAAGTCAATACAGCTCTTCCTGCATCTGGAGCTTGTGAAGGACTTCTCAGTCACGCAGGACTCCTGTTCACTGCTGAACAGTCACAGCTTCACAGAAAGAACCTTGAGAGCAAACTGCTGCTGAAGCTGAACCATCACCTCACTGAGTGAAGAAAGGGCACATTTTTGCTGAATATGCAGAAACAGATGCACACCCATACAACTTATGGTAAACTGAGCTGCCTTGTATGAACATATGTTGAAGATGCCTCGTTCTGTTGTCTCTGAGGCTGCTGTGCCATTTGGAGCAACAATGAATATAAAGTTCACAGCATATCTAGTCAGTGGAAATTGTTTGCACTGTTTATATATTTATATTATTTACTGCAGGTATTGGTGAAAAAAGCTTTATGTTGTGAAAAACTGAAACCTGGAAATTAGAATCATTGCGCCTTATTTTGATGTTTTTACATATATTCCTGTTGAAAATACTAAGATTTGTATATTTATTTATTTTTGTTTGTCTGATAGCATTTATTTATAAAATAAATCTGACATTTCAAACAGTTACTCGCTACTTGAGTAGTCTTTTCACCAAGTACTTTTTTACTCTTACTCGAGTAACTTTTTTGACGACTACTTTTCACTTTTACTTGAGTAATAATATTTTAAAGTAATGCTACTCTTACTTGAGTACAATTTTTGGATACTCGACCCACCTCTGTATGTTAAGTTGAGGCGACACCAGGTCACATCAGCTGCAACATAAACAATCCTGATTCAGAGCGACTGATTGGGTCACACAGAGAGGAGGAGACACTTATTATCCCAGTTATGTCAGACTTGAAGATGAATCCAGATCAGATCAGCGCCTCCCTCTTATTCTCACTTTTGTGTTCAGCAGTCCGCTCTGAGATAATCCAACCTAAACGGGCTAAAGTGGGACACGCACAGCGTCACGTAGCATTTGCATCAAACAAGGTGGAGGAACGGCAGCGAGAGACCCACGAGAAAAACAAGCACATCTCCTAAGTGTAGTGCACCATGCCTCCTAATGACCAACCACAGAATCTTTGACCTGCAGCCGTGGGTGGTACTAACCGTTTAAAGAGTGGCCCGGTCCTCCAGATGTTGGTGTTTCCCACGCAGCCCCGTGGAGGTTCAGTGATGTTCTCCTTCTCAAACAGCTCCTGCAGAGACTGCGCCACCACGGCCACGGCGTCCGCGATGTGCGCCGACTCGTTCTTACCGTTAATCAGCTGGAGGCCCAGCAGGCCTGTGCCCACACACACGCACACACAGCAGGAAGTTAAACAGGCTGCAGACTCAAAGCTGCCCTCATTCACACACACATGTTAATTAAACACTCGCACACACTTTCATTCAGCTGATGTAATTACACAGTGCATCAGTGTAATTCAAACACACACTCGGGGCTTCAGGCGTCAGGTCAGTGTTCATCACGACCAAACTGCATGCTGGGAGTTCACTCTGACAATCACAGCGTTTGTCTCAGCAGAAAAGCCTCACTGAGACGTCATGAAGAGTGTGTGGTGTTTTCCTTCAGCGCAAACTCGTCATGCTGCGTAAAGTGTCTGCATCTGTCTCCAAGCTGGGCCAAAACGGGTGGCTAACAGTGCTAGCATCCCCCAAAATCTACTGGTAATAGCTAACGAACAGTGTTAGCATCTCACAAATGAACCATAAGTAAAAGCTAACGGACAGTGTTAGCATCTCGCAAATGAACTATAGCTAACCATCAAGTTAGTTACTAAACTTTTTTTATAAATGCCTTACTAAAAACCTTTGGCTAAAATGGAATTGCTAACTAATATTGTTGGGAACTTACATTACGCTAACATTAACAAACTGTTATTTTTTTGAAATGCTATGCTAACAATTAGCTGAAATTTCAAAACATTTGGCAGGAAAGCTAATACATCATAATTTCAACTTTTCATGTGAAACAAGTTTCAAATAATGAGCCAAATGTGTGAGAACATAATCTGTGTTATTCCTGAGACTACTCTGCTTCAGGTCTGTATATATTCTCACTTATTATAAACACGTCCTCTAAGTACGATGCATACTTGAGGGACCTTGGTAGACTTCCTGAAGCTGGCCAATCAAAAAAAGAGAACGTTTTTTAGCACACGAGCCTTAAACAGACAACTTATTGCAGATAGATGATGACCTGAGGGCCAGCGGCTGCTCTAGTGCAACATAAAAGCAGAGCTGGAGCTGAGCCGATGAAGCTGTTTCTAATGATAACGAGCACTGACGGCAGCAACACAATTAGGAAGCCCGACACGTCCGCCTCTCTTCCATAAACAAAGCTAAAGGGGAAGCGTGCCTGTGCCGCCGCTGCCTGCAGACCGATGCAGCTGCACAAACATTTCCCTCATAGTGCAACAGGAGCCCGTGAAGAAAAACACCAACAAAATCCAGAACGTCGCAGTGCTGCTCCACACGTTTCTTTTCAGGGGATCGTTTCAGGAGGGTGGACACAATAATGCAAACACCTGTACCATCTGATATAAAGCAGGCCTGCAGATGCTCTCGCTGGTATTACGGGTGCGCTGAGATTTGAGTTACAGCTGATCACATTATTCTGCCCAATCCTGTGTAGGCCCCACCCACAGAAGAGTTTAGGATGAAGGTTATAATCTACCTCGCTGTTACATGCAGCTGATTTGTGTTTTATCTAGCCCAGGCTCGCTGCAGCGGCCAAGTTTGATCCGTGACTGAGCCTGTACGCTAACATGGACACGGCTGCTGTTTGGGGCTAAAACCACTAACACTGTTTTACAGCTCGAGCATTTCCACTCATGCTTCTGTCACACAAATTATACGATATTGTTTCAGGAAAATCTCCTCCTCAAGTAATAACGTGAAAGGAAAATATTGCAGATCTGAGATTTTCTACTAAGAGGAAGTCAGGCTGCTGCAACATTTAGTTTTCTCATTAAGGCTAAAAAGCTGTTTGTTTCAGAGATATGACCTCTGACTGTTTCTGGTGGAAAGCAGAAACGATCTAGCATCTCTGCTGAGCTGAAACGGTCCACCCAGAAAAGAAACCCCCACCCTCGTGCAGCAGAGACAAACCCACTGTGGATCGTTTCAGAGTGCGGTTTCGCTGCACTTTCAAGGCAAGGATGGATCGTTTTTCTGACACATCAGCGACTCGGAGGACGCGATGTCCAGAAAAGCCACGCATCGTCTCTTAAGAGTGCAGGGGCCGGCCGGTGAGGATGTCTGTAGAAACAAAAAGCCATGGCAACAGAGCGGGGAGCCGATTACCCAGCAGCCAGAGGGGAACGCCACGACCAGGACCAGGACGCCACGTTAACTACAGCATCATGTCAGGGACAAAACTCCAACATGTGCACTTATTTAATGTTCATTAGGTGAACTCAGAGCAATATTAGAACACGAGCACCTGTCTGCTGGCCTTCATCTGCTTGTTCCTTTCACTTCATCGTCTAGTTCGAGCTGTCAGATTTTCATTCCCTGATTATACTGATAATACCACACAATGGATCTAACAGCTTCATTTTATTTACTTTAACTTAGCCGACTAATAATGACAAATGCTAATTCAAATAAATGAACGAAACGAGCAGCAGAGACAGGAGAACGTATCCTCGGCTTTTTCTTTCCAACATTCAGCAACTCTGATTTATTCATTTATCAGATTTTCATTAATATAATCATTGAAATGTTAAATTCATGTCAAGTTGACCTGTTGACCTCTGTGCTATGACAGTGAATAGCTTCATCTTTTCTATTGTGTGCAATAAAACCTGCAATCGCCTGACCTCTTCCCGATGAGTTCCTGCTCTTTTACATCCATTCTGTGCGTTAAAAGGGCGTCCGCATACTTTTGAAGTACGAAGATAAACGTGTGAACTGGCTGACTGAGTAATTAGCTGAATAAACCCCGCCCCTGGCTCCACGTTGCCATGGGCGTGGCCTCTATTGGCCACTTGCAAAGGGCAAAGCATCAAGCAGGTAACAGGAAGCAAGGGCGGCATCTTACCAGTGTTTGATTGGACACACGTCACGGTTACCGCAGCAACATTAGCAGTTTATTACCCCCCCCCCCCCCCACACACACCTGAATCATTAAGCCCGCCCCTCCCACCCCTGTTTAGCAGCATGTTATTGTTACTGTGAGAATGGGCAGACGGGCGGGCGGGCGGACGACACACACTATAGAAATGAAACAAACAAAAAGATGTTAGACACATTTAAAGCCACACAGTTACAATGAGCCCGGAGAGGAGGGAGCGGTTAAGAACCTTTAAACACGCCTCCACGCTCGCCATGTTTAAACATTCAACCGGCACTCCGAAGAAACCAGAGAGAGAGAAAACACACCAGGACACTGAGAAGCTAACAGACTGATGAAGAGTAGCTTCCTTCATCTGAGACCTACTAGAAACAGTGCCAGACACAGAGAGAGAGAGAGCTGTGCTTCCATCCAACCGTTTTAACATCGGATCGAATGATGACGCTGAGAGCTCGCTGACTCCCGACCTGCCTGCACCGCTCTGTGGACCGACACTTTTACACTAGAGGACGTGACGTTAGAGGACACAAGCCTCAAAGCGCTCTAACGCTCCTCTAACGGGACGCTGTCAAAGTTCCCCGAGCCTCTTCTGTCTCCGAACATCTCCAACCGAGTCTCAGGCAGTGCCTGTCGTTCTGGCTGCTTTCTGAGGAGATGTTTCCTGTCTCTGAACTCAAACCCGGCCGAGCTCTTAAAGCTACGTAGAACCTCTCTGTTTGGTTTCATCTTTCAGCAGCCCAACACCCTCGCAACCGCTGCCCAACATCAGAGCAGCCGTCGACGATGTGAGCGTCCCCACTGCAGGACCTCGGGACAGCCTTTATGGACGATGAAGAGGACCGGGATGCTGCTGATGTTGATGATGATATGTTGATTATGGAAGCGTCAATCGATTAGACACTTGGACCTGGAGAAGGACACGTCCCTTAGAGTGTCCTGTGGGAACAGCGCTTCAGGAGTATGGGGTGTTTGGTTTTTAGAGGTCTTTCGAATTTCGAGGTGTTGTTTCTCGGTATGTATTATTGTAGGGTCTATCGCTGTATGAATAAAATTTACTTGAATTTAAAATTGAATTGCGTAACCAAGTGGCTGAAAGATTTTACTTTGGAGGTCTCAGAATCTCGTCTCTGCTTTTTACAGATGATGTGGTTCTGTTGGGTCATCAGGTGGTGGATTCACAGCCGAGTGTCAAACTGTGGGAATGAGAATCATTGCCTCCAAGTCTGAGGCCATTGTCCTCAGCTGGAAAAGGGTGGAGTAAGAGGCGAGTTACTGCCCCAAGCACCTCGGGTCTTGTTCATGAGTTGGCTGTAAAAGCAAAACTGTCGATTGTCGAATGAGCTCGAATGGCAGGCCTCCCCCTTACAGACAGGGTGAGGAGTGCCATCGTTCGAGGGGGGCTCAGAGTAGAGCCAATGTTCCTCCACATTGAAAGGAGGCAGCTGAGGTGGTTCGGGTATCTAACAAGGATGCCTCCGTTCACATGGGCATTACCCACGGGGAGGAGGCCCACTGGAGAGACTCCATCTCTGGGCTGGCCCAAGAACACCTTGCCCCGTGATCCCAGACAAGCAGAAGAAAATGGATGGAAGGATCTAGTTGTTAACTGATGATGTGATCTGATCCTGATCCTATATGATGGTGTAGTGGGTGTAGTGAACTTTTATTGAGAAGTTGGACCGTGTTTAACTGTCAGAGGTCTGATTTTTCGTGAACTGAAGCAGCATTTGGTATTTGGTTAAATATGTCCGACTGATGATGACAGGAACAAAGAGCAGTTTGATCTATTTCCTCTCTGCAGGTGACAGGTGACTGCTTTCTTGTGAATTTTCCTTCTGTTCGAGCTTTGCTGTCAGTTGGATGGAAGAAGAGCTGCAGACAGACAGAGAGGAAGAAAGGAGGAAGAGCAGGTGAGAGACGGACGTACCGTCTGGAGCTTCACTCAGAGCTTTGCCGGTCATCTCCCGCTCTCCAACCAGCCAGACGTAACCGGAGCCGGTCATGTTGAGCTGCCGGGCGGCTTTGTACACGAGCGCAGCTTCGTCTTCACTGCAAACACACAAACACACAGCAGGTAAGCACTCACCTGTGGCTGACACAAACAGACCAAAGAACCAGTCATCAATCACCTGGCAACACTCTGGAAAGCAACATATCAAACACGCCTGTGGACGCACAGTCTGACTTCTTCTGTTCGAGCTCCAAACGTCTCTTTAAAGACCTGATGAAGGTTTGGCTGATTTCACCTCAGTGCAGTCAGTTTTTCTGCACCACAGCACCAGAAACACTGCAGCTCAGTACATCGACTGACCACCACTTTCACAGCATTCCCGAGGACATAATAAGAGCTCCAGGGTCTCCGTGGTTGGTTCTTCCCAGCGGCAAGACAAAGAGGAAACGTAAACGTTTTCCAGTTTTTGTGTTTTTATCTGTTGTACAGTGTCCTTGGGTGCTTTGAAAGGCGCTATTTTTAAATAAAATGTATTATTATTATTATTATTATTATTATTATTATTATTATTATTATTATTAAACAAAGGAGGCAAAAGCGTGGCTGCAGGGCGGGCCCACTAGCACGGCTAAAGAAACAGCCATTTAAGCTACCGCCTCTGAGTATTTTCCTCTCCAACGTCAGGTCCATAACCAACAACTACCCAGGACACCGGGTGTTTAAGCTGCTGCCGTCTGGCAGGAGGTTCAGGCTGCTGAGGTCCCAAACAACCAGACTCAAGGACAGTTTTTACAACAGGACAACAGCCCTGATCAATGCTAACAGCTGACCTGACACTTCTTCTTCTTTTTTTATTACTAAGTTAATATACTGTGTTGTGTTGTTTGTGTTGCGTTGTGATGTGTCGTATCGTGTCGTGTTGTGTTATATGTAGTGCCGACGTAGGACAGTTTTCCAATTTCATTGTACTACTGTACTATGTATGACTGTGCAATGACAATAAAGAGTTATCTTATCTAATCTTATCTTATCTTAGCACCTCACGATGAGCTGAAGCTCGGGCCGTGGCCTTCAGACTTTGGCCTTGTTCAGTTTTGGAATCGCTGCTGGTGTTTTGTGCAGAAGAGTCTGACTTTCATCAGACGATAGAGGCTGATTGTCGTTGTATCAGACTAAGGGCTAATCTTTAGACCTTGTACGTCCTACTCGCGTTTACATGGCTCTTTTTACACAACATTTGCAGGTGCTACTTTTACCTGTTGGGGATACACAGATTCAGTCCAACACTTGCTGATGGCTTAGTCACAAAGTTCCTGCAAAGTCATGGCAAGAACAACTTAAACTGTGACCAGTGTCCTAACCCTTATACAGCCTAACTGTGGAAACCACAACATCATCCAATCAGAAACCATCATGGAAACCACACAAACCTGGCAGAGAGGATGATGACTCGGGCCTCCAGGTCTTTCGCCTCCAGCAGCAGGGCGGTAATGTTGGTGTCCTGGCTGAACAGCAGCACCTTCTCAGCCTGGAGGACCACCAGATGGACACAGTGGACGGACGGTAACACCGAGGGACAGTGAGAAACACGGCAGAACAAAACACCACAGAACACATCGCAGGACAGCCATCGTTAGCTCCACATCCACAACCCCTCCCCAACCACCCACAACCCCAACCTTGACCATGCTTCCTCTCACCCACGCTACCACCGGAGGAGGAGGAGGGGAGGAGGGACGGGAGCAAAAAATGGAGACAAAAAGTGTTCAAGATCTGCTGAACTAAAGAAAACTCAAAGTCGAAGCTGGAATACAAAGAAGGAGGGGCAAAAAGTTGTGCGTGGTGTGGTGGCACATGCAAGCTGAGGCGCTTTCAAGACTCCAACCAACCAACCAATCGGGAACGTGCATGTTAGAGCGCACTGATGCAACTGCAAACTAAAAAAAAAAAAAAAAAAAAGATTCAAGTGGAGGGGGGGGGGGGGGAGGAGGGGAGGAAGAGGAGGGGAGGCGGGGAGGAGAAGTGATTCATTTCCAAAAAGAAAAAGAAAAGAGGAGTGAGAGGATCCTGGTGTGCGGTGTTCCTCGATAATCTGCAGACAGAGCCACGCGTCAGCCTGGCCACATGCAACCCTTCACAAGGAAAAACTCGGGGAGGGGGAGGGGGATGAGGAGGGGGGAGGAAGAGGAAGGGCGTCTCTCCTGCGAGTGTAAACCCATTCCCGATGTGCAGGAATCATGAAAAATCAAAAGAAAGAAAAGAGATGGTGGAGAAAAGACGTGCCACCAGGATAAGAGTCTATCTCTGGAGCCGGGTTGGATTCTGGGCGGGCGGGGCTGACTGGTGTTTGGCTACTACTGGGCGAGCTCAGAGATTGGTTGGGCGGCGTGCATCATTTGACCATGCAAGTTTATACCTTGGGTGTTCTCCTGAAGTCAAAGTTCTGTTGGTCGAGGTTTTCATAGTTCCTGTTTTTAGTCTGATGGGTAATGTGCACAGAGAAAATATGCAGACACAGAAGAAGATTATAGACAGTCAGAAAAATGGGAGGGGGGGTAGCAAAGCATCCAATAAATGATTGATTTCTTCTGCAGGAGTCGGACGCAAACACATCGCAGTCTGCCCAGCGGTCTGTCGACCTGCGTCCAGTTCGGACTTTTCTTCTTTTTAATAATAACCTCAGCGTGCAGCGCCCCCTGGTGTGTGGACAACAGCGGCACGTGTTAACCAGTAACATCTGGATGAGGTTTCTAAGCACTGCTGTGCTGAAGGTGTAAGTTTTAACAAAATGAAATGGAGTGATTTGTTTTCTAAGCAGTGATGTCAGGATATCAACCGTAGGATGGCCATTATCGCCCAAAACTCCCTGAATGAAGAGGAAACCACTCACCCTGAGATAAACTATAACCTTCTGGTTTTATCTAAAGGTATAAACACGTATTAATCAGCTGTTTCCCCTTAACCTCTTCAAACCCCCTGCTCCTAAAAAGCACATTTGTTCCTGATTGGCCAGTTTCTGGAAGCCTGCTGAGGAGCAGAATGCCTGCACTGCATGGTTTCAGACATACAGAGGTTTGAAAATGAGTCCAATTCTCATTTCCTGAACCCCGCTGCTGTGTACTTTTAATTAAGCGATGACTTTCTCCGTTTCATCATGTTTCATGTTGTTTTTTCTGAACAAAGATCGGGATGTAATAAAGCGTCTGTTCCTGTACGTTAAACTGTCCTGCAGTCCTAGAATGACCCGTAGACGCTTCCTCCCTGATATCAGTAATGACATCATCGTTAGTGCTTTCAGTAGAACATAGACAGCGGAGGCTCATGCATGAAGGCTGTGATTTTGAGCTGTGATTAAAGAACAGGTGCTAATTATAACGGCTGTTGCGGAGCCGTGACCGGCTCGTTATATTTAGTCTGACGTGTAAAATCGCTCCTGAAGCCTGCCTGCAGGCGTGAACGCAGACGCTTTATTTTTAGAGAACAAAGAGACGCTTTGACTCAGAAGCCTGTCGAACTTCACAGCTCAGCCGTGATCAAGCACTCGTCGCTTCGGCTCCTCAGGATGAAGAGCTAAGCCTGAACCTCACCACAAACCCAGCTCGGTCTCATTTTATCCACACTCAGACTTCCCTCTCTGCAAACTTCCTGTGATGTTAATCCGCTGTGGCGGCGGCGCGTCCCATTAGTCCTCGACTCGATCCGCTCCAAATGTTAATCTCATTAAATTTACATCCGTGCGCAAAGTCCCCGAACAGCACGGCCTCGCTCTGAGAGCGCTTCAACCGACCTGCACACACCTAATGACACGTCCAGGTTTGTTACTGTTTTACACCTGAGCCCAGTCCGCTGCACGGAGAATCACAGCTTCAGACCCACAACTGCAAAATACAACCCAACCTCCAAAATACAAAGCAACGAAAGTTTCAATGTCACAGAGTAAAGGCGCTCCAAAGATAAGACAGAGGATCAGATCCCACGTACGGAAAATCTTTTCCAAGATTAAAAGTACAGTGTGGAAAACCTCACCACTAGACGTCAGTAGCAGTCAGCTGAGTTCTGTTTCTAATCCTTCTAATCCAGTGCATAATCCTAGCTACGGTGGCTGCTCTGGGACAAACATGTTGTAGGCAGCCAAAAGATATCAGAAACACGACATTTAGACTCCTCCCCATAACGGCCAGCGTGTTTCTGCTACTGTTTGTGTTTTTGGGGGTAGTATTGGACGATAAATTAAAATGGAAATCTCATATTGAACATGTTAGAAAAAAGATGGTTAAAAATATTTCTGGGTAATGTCAGAGATATACTAGATAAGGCAATGCGTATTTTATATTTTGCACTAATTTCCCCCTATCTCAGTTATTGTGCTGAGGTGTGGGGGAATTCATATGCGACTAAAATAAATGCTCTATACTTGTTACAGAAGAAAGTGGTACGAATGGTTCATAATGTTAAATATAGAGAACAAACAAATAATCTGTTTATAAAATCGAAATTGTTGAAATTTGAAGACTTAGTGAAATTACAGACATTATTATTCATGTGCAAGGCAAGAAATAACACATTACCTCTTAAGTTACAAAGTTTGTTTGTATTGTGTTCAGGAAGTGGGGACAGTAGAAGGAAGTTTGACTTTAAGCATCAGTTTGCTAAAACCACACAAAGGCAAATGTGTCCGACAGTTAAAGGTCTAAGAATCTCTTGAAGATAATCTCAAGATGCACCGTTTTAAAAGTGTTACATACTTAACAGGATAAATCAATATGAAGAACATGAAAGTAATTTGGGCTAAATGTGGAAGGAAAACATTTCATTGCCATTTAATGCTGCATATTGTGATTATACTGATTTGTTGTTTAGTTTTGCATTGTTACATAAAAATACATGTTAGAGGGTTTTTTAGGGGTTGTTGGCGCCTTCTTGTAAGAATAATTGGATTGCAGATAGGGGGCAGGCGCTAACAAGAGTTTATTCTTCTTGCTGCTCCTTTTCACCCACGGGTGCTGTGTCATATTAATGGGAAGGAGGTTCTGTATGTAGGAAACGAAACACTGTTGAACCATGTGTGAAATTAATAAAGAAATGAAATGTAATAAATATTTCTGCACAAACTAACATATTTGAATAATATCAGCACTCAGCTATAAACAGATATGTGTGAATCACATTTTCACTTTAAGCCTATCCGGTCTTTTAGTCTGATGCCATCAGCTGTTTCCAGGTCCAAACTCTGCTTCAGGTCCCAAAGTCAACGAACACTGCAGCATCACTGAGTTAAAAACTGTCTAAATTCCTTCATCTTTAATAAAACGATCAGCGTTGCTGCTTTACCAGGTGTAACAATTAAGTTTAACATACAGGCATCCATGAAAACAGGATTTATTCAATTCAGTTAGAAGTTAGCAGGAAGTTAGCTCGCTAGCTTCCACCGAAACATGATATAGCATGTTCTGAGAGATTTCAGAGAATTCAAACGTACAGCTCTGCTGTCACTTCAACATAAATGAAGACAGGAAACTAAACATCAGTGACGTTTGTAGAGTTACTGAAGTTGGGCTAGCTGCTATATAATGATGTGCTACGTGATCGCTAGCGACACAGTGATCACTGACTGTTTTTAGGGGCTTGTTGAGATTAAATAGAACAAGATATGTTAAAAACACAACAGCCTTAATAAACGCAGAGTAGTTTGTTCACACGTCATCACTTTTAACAACAGGATAGTGAGTGTGGGCTGTCAGCGTGCTGTGAGCCACAGCTGGTGTCCACCTGTCGGTTCGAGTTCCCTCTGAGCGAGGACGTGTCGGAGATCACTGCTGTTCACTGGCTTCACCATCAAACACTATCAGACACAACATGATCAATGACAACGCACTGATTTGTTGGATGGTGTGTGTGTGCGCGTGCGTGTGCGTGTGTGCGAGTGTGTGCGTGTGTGCGAGTGTGTGCGCGTGTGTGTGTGTCACTCCCTCTTGGTCACATGTCCGGGATCTGTAGGTTAGGGAAGCGATTCTTCCTGGTTTCCATTGAAAGCCTGCGTGTCATTAACCAATCAGGTCAAACAGGCTGTTTAAACAGTTTTTTCTTGGATTCTTCATGTTCACCTACTTTCATCAACAATGATAAGAAGAGAAAACTTGACGTCCTGAACCAAATACGATCCATCGTCTCTTCCCTCCGACAGCAGTGCTGGGTTTAATGTGAGCTCGTTGATTATTTTCTTTTTTATCGTATTATGTCGTCTGTCAGTATCTCACATGGAAACATGTGTAAGTTTGGCTGCAGCTTAATGTTTACCAAATCGCCTAATTAGAAGTAATCTGGTGCAACGTAGGAAGAATGTATATACTTCAAATTAAAGTGCTTGGCTACAGGCTTTTATTTTGAAATGTGTGTGGCGTACAGCAGGTTGTTGGTGCTGGTGGGTATTACATGCTTTGTTAAAGCCGGATATTTAAAGCAGGAACAACACATGACAGCCGCCGCCGCTCGGTTCACCGACTTTAGCTAATGTGCTGTAATATTCATGCATCTCCCACTTAAAAAAGTCTCTCCTCCAATATTCATGAAGGTGTTTGACTCAAACTGAGAGACACAAAGTCACATTGAAACTTTTCTAAAGTCTCATCTGCACTCTGGAGGATTTCTTCTGTCTCTTTCTGCATTTCTTATTTTGAACCGTAGAAAAATATGAAGTGTTCACGCTTTGAGAAATATAAACATGCCGACCCAGAGCCGTTGCTGCTTTGTCATTAACAGACAAATCCTCCTTTTCTTTTACTGCTTCTTACTTCCTGCCTCCATCTTCATTTGCTGCTTTTGAGTTGCTGTAAACATCACAGCACCACAGCGGGACGATTCATCGCAACCAGCAGAAGGATGGTTTACTGACTCTCTCTACCCGCCCGCAAAACCACTTTGTCTAATACAGTGGGGCAAAAAAGTATTTAGTCAGCCACCGATTGTGCAAGTTCCCCCACCTAAAATGATGACAGAGGTCAGTAATTTGCACCAGAGGTACACTTCAACTGTGAGAGACAGAATGTGAAAAAAAAATCCATGAATCCACATGGTAGGATTTGTAAAGAATTTATTGGTAAATCAGGGTGGAAAATAAGTATTTGGTCAATAACAAAAATACAACTCAATACTTTGTAACATAACCTTTGTTGGCAATAACAGAGGTCAAACGTTTACTATAGGTCTTTACCAGGTTTGCACACACAGTAGCTGGTATTTTGGCCCATTCCTCCATGCAGATCTTCTCGAGAGCAGTGATGTTTTGGGGCTGTCGCCGAGCAACACGGACTTTCAACTCCCGCCACAGATTTTCTATGGGGTTGAGGTCTGGAGACTGGCTAGGCCACTCCAGGACTTTCAAATGCTTCTTACGGAGCCACTCCTTTGTTGCCCGGGCGGTGTGTTTTGGATCATTGTCATGTTGGAAGACCCAGCCTCGTTTCATCTTCAAAGTTCTCACTGATGGAAGGAGGTTTTGGCTCAAAATCTCACGATACATGGCCCCATTCATTCTGTCCTTAACACGGATCAGTCGTCCTGTCCCCTTGGCAGAAAAACAGCCCCATAGCATGATGTTTCCACCCCCATGCTTCACAGTAGGTATGGTGTTCTTGGGATGCAACTCAGTATTCTTCTTCCTCCAAACACGACGAGTTGAGTTTATACCAAAAAGTTCTACTTTGGTTTCATCTGACCACATGACATTCTCCCAATCCTCTGCTGTATCATCCATGTGCTCTCTGGCAAACTTCAGACGGGCCTGGACATGCACTGGCTTCAGCAGCGGAACACGTCTGGCACTGCGGGATTTGATTCCCTGCCGTTGTAGTGTGTTACTGATGGTGACCTTTGTTACTTTGGTCCCAGCTCTCTGCAGGTCATTCACCAGGTCCCCCCGTGTGGTTCTGGGATCTTTGCTCACCGTTCTCATGATCATTTTGACCCCACGGGATGAGATCTTGCGTGGAGCCCCAGATCGAGGGAGATTATCAGTGGTCTTGTATGTCTTCCATTTTCTGATGATTGCTCCCACAGTTGATTTTTTCACACCAAGCTGCTTGCCTATTGTAGATTCACTCTTCCCAGTCTGGTGCAGGTCTACAATACTTTTCCTGGTGTCCTTCGAAAGCTCTTTGGTCTTGGCCATGGCGGAGTTTGGAGTCTGACTGTTTGAGGCTGTGGACAGGTGTCTTTTATACAGATGATGAGTTCAAACAGGTGCCATTCATACAGGTAACGAGTGGGGGACAGAAAAGCTTCTTACAGAAGACGTTACAGGTCTGTGAGAGCCAGAGATTTTCCTTGTTTGAGGTGACCAAATACTTATTTTCCACCCTGATTTACGAATAAATTCTTTACAAATCCTACCATGTGGATTCATGGATTTTTTTTCACATTCTGTCTCTCACAGTTGAAGTGTACCTCTGGTGCAAATTACTGACCTGTGTCATCATTTTAAGTGGGGGAACTTGCACAATCGGTGGCTGACTAAATACTTTTTTGCCCCACTGTATGTTTGTCAGTGAACAAAACGCAGACTCGCGCTCTCACTCACCTGAGGACTCATTAAAAACAGCGTCGACCTCGCTCGACATCACTAATCAGGCGTTTTACATCATAAGCATATAAAAATGTTAAAACAGCTTAATAACTTCTGAGCTGGATTAAGGTTGAAGCCTCACAATAAAAAACCTACTGATGTCCGTTTTGCCGATTCTTTCCTCTGACTTGAACAAACTGGTTAGCCGTCGTTAACTGGGAAAAATGGGATCACTTTCTGTGTTCTTCTATTAACCTGACACACCTCCACCTGGTGGAGAACAGTTTCTGATGCTCCTCTGTGGCAGCTGACTCCATGTTCCCGTGACCCCGCGTTGACCTCCATGCTCCTAATTCTGAGGCCTTCTCATGAACGAGCAGCTGGACCACCTCTCAGCGCTGGTGTCCACACCACAGGGAAGCTAAGGAGGTTACAAGCATCGTTTTATTATCGTAGGGTCTGCCTTACAACATAAAGCGCCTTGAGGCGACTGCTGTGTAAATAAAATTGACTTGAATTGAAGTTTCTGTACTTATTAAATCCTGCACATGTATTTTAAATTTGGCGATGCGTGTTTACTGAATCCTTTAACTGTGGTGTCGTGATGTTTACAGCAGAAGCTCATCAAACAGGGAAACCAGTTTACGTGCTGGTTGGCCTGAACTCTTGCGGTTTCCCTCGTGTCGAAGCTCTGCTGCATGTCAGTCGCACAGAGAGAGTCGCTTTGACAGTCAGTCAGGTCGACAGCTGCCACAGAAGCAGCTGAGATGTGTTTGCATGACTCCGACTCCGTCAGAGCCGAGGCGATGAGAAACCAGACGGAGGAGCAACTGAAAGGATGACGTGAACGGACAGACAGGAAGAGAGAGAGCGACAGGAAGAGGAGGAGAGGAAAAAATGAACTCAAAGTCAACTCAAGATTGAAAAATAGAAGAAACGAAAAAGTAGAAAGTAAAACAAAAAGCACCAAAAACCTCCACCAAGACAGAAAAGTATTCCAACAATAAAACATTCATCTTCTAACAATACACAGTGATGGAAAACCATGAGACATTCAGGAGCTGCAGCACATCAGACCTGCTGGTCCTCAGTCAAGACCAGCAGGGCTTGAATTATGGCCAGGAGGTCCAGAGTCAAGACCATTCAGTCCTAAATCCAGACTAGCAGGTCCAGAATCATGATTGCTGGGTCCACAGTCAAGACCAACAAGTCCTGACTCAAGAGCAATAAGTTCAGAGTCAGGACCAGCACATCCGGGGTCAAGACAGAAAATCGAAGGTCGAGACAGGCAGGTCCAGAACTGTGGTCAGCAAGTCGAGACCAAGAGTCAAGATCAGCAGGTCTAAAATTATGACCAGTCTAGAGTTCAGTCCAGACCAACAGGTCTAGCACAGTCCAGCACAGTCCAGTCCAGTCCAGCACAGTCCAGTACAGTGCAGTCCAGCACAGTCCAGTTCAGCACAGTCCAGTCCAGCACAGTCCAGTACAGTCCAGTCCAGTCCAGCACAGTCCAGTTCAGCACAGTCCAGTCCAGTACAGTCCAGTACAGTGCAGTCCAGCACAGTCCAGTTCAGCACAGTCCAGTACAGTCCAGTCCAGCACAGTCCAGTTCAGCACAGTCCAGTCCAGTACAGTCCAGTCCAGTCCAGCACAGTCCAGTTCAGCACAGTCCAGTCCAGTCCAGCAAACGTGTGAAACCTGCTGTGAGGACAATTAAAGTGTGGCCAGAGGGGACAGACGCAGTGCTCCAGGACAGATTTAAAAACACAGACTGGAATATGTTCACCCACACAGACCTGGACCAGTACGCCTCATCTGTACTGGATTACATCTCCGAAACCACAGAAACGGATCACCATGTACCCCAACCAGAAGCCTTGGATGACCCGGGATGTTCGTCTCCTCCTGAAGGCCCGCAACACTGCCTTTAGGTCAGGAGATGCACACGCCTGCAGCACAGCCAGGGCTAATCTAAAGAAGGGCATCAAAAAAGCCAAACACCATTACAAAAAGAAGGTAGAAGAACACTTCTCCAACTCCAACCCCCGACGCATGTGGCAAGGACTCCAGACCATCACAGACTACAGGACCATCAAACCCTCCCCCGCATCCTCTGATATCTCCTTCCTCAACGAGCTCAACAACTTTTATGCTCGTTTTGAGCGAGGGAACCCCACAACCACAACCAAAGCAGACATGACGCCAGACCACCAACCTCTGACTCTCTCCCCCACCGATGTAGGAGCGGTGCTGAGCAGGATCAATGTCCACAAGGCTGCAGGTCCTGATGGCATCCCCGGGCGTGTTCTCAGAGCGTGTTCTGGGGAGGTTGCAGGAGTGCTCACAGACATATTCAACCTGTCCTTGGCCCACGCTGTGGTACCGGCCTGCTTCAAATCCACCTCCATCGTCCCGATACCCAAAAACTCCAACCCATCTTGCCTCAATGACTACCGCCCAGTAGCACTCACCCCCATCATCACTAAGTGCTTAGAGCGACTGGTCCTAGCACACTTCAAATCCTGTCTCCCCCCCACCCTGGACCCCCACCAATTCGCATACCGCCAGAACAGGAGCACAGAGGATGCAGTCTCCATCGCACTGCACTCTGTCCTCTCACACCTGGACAACAACAACACCTACGCCAGAATGCTGTTTATAGACTTCAGTTCAGCGTTCAATACAATCCTTCCCTCACAACTCATCAGGAAACTGACAGACCTGGGTATCAGTTCCCTCATCTGCAAATGGTTACTGGACTTCCTGACCAACCGCCCCCAACATGTCCGGCTGGATAACCGCTGCTCATCTACACACACACACAAGGCTGTGTGATGAGCCCTTTCCTCTACTCCCTCTTCACCCACGACTGCAGACCTGCTGATGGTTCCAACACCATCATTAAGTTTGCAGATGACACCACGGTGATTGGCCTCCTCAGTGACAACGATGAGGCCGCCTACAGGGAGGAGGTGGATCGTCTGGCTGAGTGGTGCGACAGAAACAACCTGCTGCTTAACACCGAGAAGACCAAGGAGCTCATCATGGACTACAGGAGGAATGCTGACCCGCATCCACCCATCCACATTAAGGGGACGGCTGTGGAGCGTGTGAGCAGCTTCAAGTTCCTGGGAGTCCACATCTCCGAGGATCTCACCTGGACGACCAACTGCTCCAAGCTGGTCAAGAAGGCTCACCAGCGCCTCTTCTTCTTGAGGACTCTGAGGAAGAACCACCTGTCCTCAGACATCCTGGTGAACTTCTATCTCTGCACCATCGAGAGCATCCTGACCAACTGTATAACAGTCTGGTACGGGAACTGCTCTGCCTCGGACCGGAAGGCGTTGCAGAGGGTCGTCAAAACTGCCCAGCGCATCGCCGGAGCACCACTTCCTGCCATAAAAGACATCTACAGGAAGCGGTGTCTGAAAAGGGCTGGGAAAATCATCAAAGACCCCAGTCACCCATCACATGGACTCTTCACCCTCCTGCCCTCTGGGAGGCGCTACAGGAGCCTCCGGACTAAGACCACCAGGTACCGGAACAGCTTCTTCCCCACAGCTGTCAGACTCCTGAACTCTGCCTCCTGACATCTGACCCACGTTAAACTCATGGACTGAACATACACACACCCACAATGGACAACTGTACCCTCAAACACACAATAATAACATGGACTGAACCACCACTCACAACCACCAGCACTTTATAGAGCCTCTGTAGAAACTATCTACACCCTCACTTATCTTAACTGCACTACTGTATAGCTCTGTGTAAATAATCATTCTGTACATTCGATAATTTTTAATCCTACAACTGTTTACAACTTGCATAGTTCCCATTTCTGTATAGCTGTATATCCCAGATTCTGTAAAGTTATTTATTTCATATTCTGTATAGTTTTTCATATTTATATCCTGTTCATATCCTGTACATAGCTTGTACTCACTACAGCCTGTACATACTTATAGTTATAGAATATTCACAACATACTTCATACCGTGTACATTATAACATAATAGACCCATTTCTGTAATATACTCACATATCTATATTATTGCTATTATTGCTATTATTGCAGCCCAGTCCAGCACAGTCCAGTCCAGCAAAGTCCAGTCCAGTCCAGCACAGTCCAGTCCAGCACAGTCCAGTCCAGCACAGTCCAGTCTAGTCAGTAAAACCTCCTGGATCTGCATTTCACACATGGAGGTCATGTTTGATCATGTTTGTGATTCTTATCCTGGTTTGGATCACGTGTGGCATCAGGTGTTTATTGAGAACATAAAAACCCGGGGCAGTGAGCAGCTTCAGCTACACACAGGTCAGCTACTGAAAATAAAAGCAGAGATCGATCATTCTGCCTCATCTGGTTCTTTATGATCCATGTAAACAGAAAACCTGTAAAACCTCTTGGTGGAGATAAGAAAAGAAAAAGAACACAATAGAAAATAAAGAAAAAGGATGAAAGAGAAGCTGCTGTGAAGCATCTGGCAGAAAGAATATTAAAGCTAATGAAGGACAATGAAGGACAGATGAAGGAAGGATGAAGGACAGATGAAGGAGGGACGAAGGAAGGATGAAGGAAGGATGAGGGAGCGATGAAGTAGCAATCCTGGAGAAATTACAGAGCGATGATGGAGGGATGAAGGCCTCTCACACAGCAGCTCATTATTTATCATGCAGCTAAACTACACAAACCTGCATCTGAATAACGTGCGCCCACACACACACACACACACACACACGTGATGTGCAGCACATTGAGACTGCATGTCCGTGTCTATGAGCTCATATGTGGGCGTGTCCTTGCTGACCTTGGTCTCACGCTCCTCCAGCAGGGTCTCCAGTCTCTTCTGGGCGGCTCGGCCCTCGTGGTCGTCGCTCACGATCAGGATGATGTGATTCCACCTGAACTCCCTCATCAGGTCGAACCACACCTGTGCCTGGTGGGAGTATGGAGGCACCGTCCTCAGGAACGACAGGTGGATGCTCTGCACGAGAGGAGGTGGAGGAGGTTAACCCAACAGGTTCTTACTCTACTTTGATTTTATCCAGAAACATCCATCCTTCACATGTATGATGAGTTGACATCATAACGAACCAGAGATCAGGAAGAAGCTCTACAGAACCAAAAGCCAGAAAAGCGATAATATGATCGTCTGCAGAAACATAACAGCTGCTATAAAAAGATTAGCCAATACTTCCTTAACACGTTTATCAAACACTGTACTGCTGAGTGAAAGGACACAAAGAACAAAACAGATGTAGTCTGGCTTACTGCAGCTGCCTCCACCTGAAAAATGTGTGAATATTTCATGTGTATAAAACCTGGTGAGGAACCAGAGCGCTGTTCACTGGGAGCACTGGGATATCCTATGGTAGGAAGTCCTGCCATTAATTAATGCTTCGATCTTAAATATGATCAACCTATCTCTAATAATCAGCTATGTACCACAGGCCTTCAAGCTGGCTGTAGTTAAACCTTTACTCAAAAAGCATCTCTAGACCCAGCAGTCTTAGCTAATTATAGGCCAATCTCCAACCTTCCTTTCATATCAAACATCCTTGAAAGAGTAGTTGTCAAACAGCTAACAGATCATCTGCAGAGGTTTATTTGAAGAGTTTCAGTCAGGTTTCAGAGCTCATCACAGCACAGAAACAGCTTTAGTGAAGGTTACAAATGATCTTCTTATGGCCTCTGACAGTGGACTCATCTCTGTGCTTGTCCTGCTAGACCTCAGTGCAGCGTTCGATACTGTCGACCATAATATCCTATTAGAGCGATTAGAACATGCTGTAGGTATTACAGGTACTGCACTGCAGTGGTTTGTATCATATCTATCTAATAGACTCCAGTTTGTGCATGTAAATGGAGAGTCCTCTTCACACACTGAGGTTAATTATGGAGTTCCACAGGGTTCAGTGCTAGGACCAATTCTGTTCACATTATACATGCTTCCCTTAGGCAGCATCATTAGAAGACATAGCATACATTTACACTGCTATGCAGATGACACCCAGCTCTATCTGTCCATGAAGCCAGATAACACACACCAATGAGTTAAACTGCAGGAATGTCTTAAAGACATAAAGACCTGGATGGCCGCTAACTTTCTGCTTCTTAATTCAGATCAAACTGAGGTTATTGTACTCGGCCCTGAAAAGCTTAGAAATATGGTATCTAAGCAGATTCTTACTCTGGATGGCATTACCTTGGCCTCCAGTAACACTGTGAGGAACCTTGGAGTCATTTTTGACCAGGACATGTCCTTCAATGCACATATTAAACAAATATGTAAAATACGTGCGTTTGCTGTCGCATTTTATTTGTAGTGTGAACAAGCAGACAAAACAATCGGATTTCATCAAGAAATTGGAATTGAGCATTAAGACCTTTGAGTTCACCTTTGCCTCAGTGAGTCCTGCATTTTGGGTCCTTCCTTCCTGCACACAGCTATGACACATACAAGGTCTTAAATAATCAGGCCCCATCTTATCTTAATGACCTTGTAGTACCATATCACCCTATTAGAGCACTTCGCTCTCGCTCTGCAGGCCTACTTGTTGTTCCTAGAGTATTTAAAAGTAGAATGGGAGGCAGAGCCTTCAGTTTTCAGGCCCCTCTTCTGTGGAACCAGCTTCCAGTTTGGATTCAGGGGACAGACACTATCTCTACTTTCAAGATTAGGCTTCAAACTTTCCTTTTTGCTAAAGCATATAGTTAGGGCTGGACCAGGTGACCCTGAATCCTCCTTTAGTTATGCTGCAATAGACGTAGGCTGCCGGGGATTCCCATGATGCACTGGGTGTTTCTTCTTCACTCACTATGTGTTAACAGACCTCTCTGCATTGAATCATATCTGTTATTAATCTCTGTCTCTCTCCCACAGCATGTCTTTATCCTGTCTTCCTTTGCTTTTGTTTGAACTCTTATTCAGCCAAATAAAGGCTCGCTTTTTGTTATCATCCACCTCCATCCTTGTCTGTATTCTGGGTCCACATTCACCTGATTCCACGCCGTTCACCTCTGCAGACGTGACACCTTTTGTGATTTTTCACTCGTTCTGTGTGTTTTCTGATTGGGACACCTGGATGTCATCTGCATAAAAGTGAACTTTCCTGATTTTCACTCCAGTGGAGAAAATTCAGAACCAAGATGAAAGGCTCTGACGAATAAAACAGTGATGGATGCAAACAGCTGTGTAAAGAACCAGGATCAGATCCTCATGTGAGCGTTGCAGCTCAGACCGTCAGCGCTCTGCTGTAACAGACCGACCGAGCTAACCTTATCAGAGTAGATGGACATGCGTGTCGTCAGGCCGACCACGGGGATTCGGTAGAAACCGGCGGTGTAGGAGACGGGCGTTGGAGTCAGGTGGTCGTTGGACTGTGGAGGATGGCTGACCAGAATGGCGTACACCTACAGAGTAAGACAAACACATCTCAGTTCAGATGTCCGTGTACCACACAGAAAGGTCGAGTAGAAAGTAGCGCCGGCGGGTTTGATGGATTTTTCTAGAATTACTATTTGATGTTAGAGGTCTACTAACTCAGGTTACAGTTCAGTGCACACATTTCTGCCTCACACATAAGATGTTAATGATACAGATGAAAAGATTCTTAAAATTACATTTGATGAGTTTATTCTTCATATTTGTGTAAATGATGAAGGCAATTTTTCCTTCAGTTCAATCTTTGCAGTTAGATGTAGAGAACGAGGAATCTGCTCACAGCAGCTTTGCTGACAGGTTTGTGTCCAACAGCAGGATGACTGTAGGCCGTTACACTCGTGTTTGCACTGCGTCCTGTAGTAAAACCTGCACATGTGTTTGGATCAGTGAGATCAAAGTCATCCCAGGCTGCTGAGTAACATTTAAAAAAATGATAAAAGTTTTGTCTGCAGTTTGAAATCAGTCAAATAATATAAAATGCTGGTTTCACTGGTATAAACCAACTCCGCCCGTGTTGTGAAGGTTCAGACTGGTCGGTGTTTATGACGAGTAAAATCATCCTTCCTGGATCCCAGTTTGAGAAATGGTTCCATTTCACCAGCTTCAGACAAACCTCAGCGATCTGCAGAGAAACTTTTATGTCCTGCCGAGTGTTTGCCGCTTTAGACAGAAATCAGAGAGCGTGAGCTGAAACTCTTACGTCACTACGCCTGCCGACGCTCTAGCAGAATAACTTTGTGGTGAATCACCGAGCAGCTCGATTGTATTTAAAATCGGACCTGAAGAAAATGAAGTAAACACTGGATGTGTCTCGGTTCAGATACTTCTGTTAGTACACTTGTGTGACTTGTGTAGTACTTGAAAGGGTCATGTTATCAAACTTTAGACTAAACATTTAAATTCTGTTCAGCAGAACCCGCCCCCCATCAAGGAAAAAGCCGAGGTGGTCGGTCAGGAAGGTCTTCCCCGTTAAAATGCTTAATCCTTGCTAATACTAGCTGTGTGTCCACACAGTGCACAGGTAAATGATCTCAGATCAGTGAAAGCAGCAGCAGCTTGTCAGTGATGCTGGTCTCCCATCAGTCTCTCATCAAACAGATTTAACAACCAGAAAATGCTTCTGGTCTCAGCTTGACACGGACACATCAAAATGACAGGAACCACAGCTTCCAGAGTTATTCGTGCTTCCAGAGACAGCAGCCCGCTGTGACCACTTATGTAACCATCAACAGACTGGATACAAACAACGCTGGAGGGCTGAATGTCGTTTGAACGTTAAGGAGAGCGAGGTCTACTTTTGGACTTCACTGGACCAGCACTGCCTGCCTTGCTTGCCCAGACTGATTGCTGGTGGCACCTGCGGCTGCCCAGTCCGGGCATTATTGTGCTCTGCATGTGTGAAAGTGCTCAGACTTCTTGTCACTTTTGCAGTTTAAAGCTCTTTTTTCCCCTACAGGTGTTGTATTACAATTAAACGCATGTAGTGTCTTTGTACAGTGTTCACAGTGAAAGCAGCGTTATCCTGAACGTTGTCATTTATGTTAATAATCAAAAGATCTTTTAAAACACAGATGCCAGTAACGATGTTTAGTGTGATTGCTACAATAAATAAAACCAACTAAATGAATAAAACATTATGTTCATTCTGATAGTGTCATTAATAATTCTGTGTATCTAATTCATCTTCTTAATAATTCATTCATGTAAGACGAGTCATTCATACTGTACACTCATTGGCCCCTTTGTTCAACTGCCTGCTAACCTAAACATCTAACCAGCCAATCACATGGCAGCAACTCAGCGCATTCAAGACGACCTGCAGAGGTTCAAACTAAGCATCAGTAAGTATGCGATGCGACTGCACAGTCGGTCGTCTCAGTGTGTCAGAAACGAAAACATCTCCAGAGTTTACAGACAAACAAATAAAATAAAAAGAACAAACACACGCAGTCGGCAGCAGTTCTCTGGGAGAAAATGCCCTGCTGACATCAGAGGTCAGAGGTCAGAGACAGACTGCTTTCAACTCATAACCAAAGGTTGCATACGAGCATCTCTGAACAGCAGACGGGCGCATTCACAAAAACCGGACGACAGAAGACGAAAAAACATTTCCTGGTCTGACGATTCTCCGACGGCATCCCGCCTTTACCCTTCACTGGTGTTCAGGCTGGTGTGACGTCGTGAGGCAGATTTTCAGGACCAGCTGAGCATCATCTGAACTCCCGAGTGTTGCTGCTGACCACGTCCATCCTGTCATGACCACAGCCCTGATGCCTGCTTCCAGCATGCTCCGTGGCAAAAGGTCAGATTATCTCAAACTGTTTCCTGAACAGGAAGATGAGTCCGCTGTACTCAGACCGCCGCTACTGTCAGCAGATCAAAGAGTTTGTGTTGGTGCACGTTACTTCAATAGTGTCCTGTTTTATTCAGTTGCTTCTTCCACTGCAAGAGTGCAAGACCATCTGAGGCTCTTAGTGTGAAGGGCAACAGGAAGGAACAAATGTTTTCTGGTCTGGACATCAGGCACAGACAGAAGGAGTGTGAGACGTGGACTCCCGTCTCCTCTGAGCTCGGAGGAAGCTGCGGCTTTTACAAGTATGAAGCCGACGTTCGCCTCGTGACCTCAGACTGAGCTGGATATCATTTCCACAGGCAGACTCTACCTGTTAACAGCTTCTGTTCATCCTGATATGATGGATGCATCATCGTATCATGTTTTTAATAAACTAACCGCAGTGAAAGCACGTTTTCTTTTCCCTGTCAGCAGCACAAACAGGACCTGTGACCACATGAAACCACCAGCAGCTGCTCAGCCGAACCAAGCAGCTTGCAGCAAACACAGTTACAGGCCTGCGCTGTAATCCCTGCATCTCTCTGGACGGATTACATCTGCGTTCCTGCAGACAGAGAGAGAGAGGACGGTAATCTGACGTCCATCGCTCCCTCTGACACATCGACGCCATGTTGGCCTCATTTCTCCACAAAGGAAACAGGTTACAGAGCCCGTGTTGGATGAATAGTCTTTTCTGATGGTTGCACATAAAAACACATAAATATTTCTGATGCACTCAAAGAGCAGCTGTTTGCTGACAATCTGACAGGATTTGATTTGATTGCATCTGTTTGAAATCATTGTAATATCTTTTTAAAGGCACAAAAACACTGCTTGTTTCTATGCTTTCGTTCTGAGATGGATGGCTACTCTGTTACGCACTGCTTCCATCGTACAGCGAGGAGGTGTTTGCCCTCTTCCTGTGTTTTTCCATGTTTGACACATTTGAACGTTTCAGATCATTAAACAAATTTAAATATTAGACAAAGATTAGCACAAGTAAACACAAAAAATCCAAACCTACATGTGACCTCTTGGTCATCGCTGCACTCTTGGGGTAATTTTGGTCGGTCGGCCACTCGTGGGAAGGTTCTCCACTGTTCTGTGACAGTGTGTGGTTAAAGGCTCTCACTGTGGGTCGCTTTGTCCAATATTTACATTTGTTTCACTCGCTGGACCCACGTCCTCATTTTATGTTTGACAGCGTTTTAGTAGGTAAAGGTGATGCTTGGGCATGAGCTGAGCTGCGGTTTGGGGAAGGCTTTGAGGGGGCCTGGCGATGGCTCCCGGGCCCAGCAGATCCCCACGTACTGAACAGAAGTGAAGAAGTTACAGAATTGAAAAGGGGAGGAGCACGTAAACGAGAATGACAGCTTGCAGGACTGGGGGAACCTGTACAGATGAGGACCGGAAGGAGCATGTTTGGAGGCGTGGTCCCGCTCCTGAAATTCCCATACATAATCTCCAATTAATGATGTGAAACATTAAAGTGTGACAAACCTTTAAAAAAGTAATTGGAAAGGGGAAAATCGCTTCAACAGCACTGTAAGTATAAATCCCCGCTCGCCCCTGCAGGCGGTCAATCCTCCAAGCTCGGGTCCTGGAAGTCCCACAGGATCTTAGCTCGGTCATTCTCCACCACCCTTGGGGGCATCTCCCATTTTGACCTCGGGACTTCCAGGTTATACTCGGCACAGATGTTCCTGTACACTATGCCGGCCACTTGGTTATGGCGTTCCATGTATGCCTTGCCTGCTAGCATCTTGCACCCTGCTGTTATGTGCTGGATTGTCTCTGGGGCATCTTTACACAGCCTGCACCTGGGGTCTTGCCTGGTGTGATAGACCCCAGCCTCTATGGATCTTGTGCTCAGAGCTTGTTCTTGTGCTGCCATGATTAGTGCCTCTGTGCTGTCTTTCAGTCCAGCTTTGTCCAGCCACTGGTAGGATTTCTGGATATCAGCCACCTCCTCTATCTGCCGGTGGTACATACCGTGCAGGGGCCTGTCCTTCCATGATGGTTCCTCGTCTCCCTCCTCTTTCTTGGGTTTCTGCTGCCTGAGGTATTCACTGAGCACTCGGTCAGTTGGGGCCATCTTCCCAATGTATTCTTGGATGTTCGTTGTCTCATCCTGGACTGTGGTGCTGACACTCACCAGTCCCCGGCCCCCTTCCTTCCGCTTAGCGTACAGCCTCAGGGTGCTGGACTTGGGACCTGCCTGACCCTCTGCAGGTACTTGGTGGTTGCAGCCTTTCTAGCGGCCTCTTCATGGTTCCCATTCGCCTGTAGGATCCCCAGGTACTTGTAACCGTCCTCTGTGTCTGCAATGTTGCCTTCTGGTAGTTCAATCCCCTCAGTTCTGACTACCTTCCCTCTCTTTGTTACCATCCGACTACACTTCTCCAGCCCGAACGACATTCCAATGTCATTGCTGTATATCCTGGTGGTGTGGATCAGTGAATCGATGTCTCGTTCACTCTTGGCATACAAAGCTATTCAAGTTTTAATCTTGTGCAGTCGGGCAGTGAGGCCTTCAGATGGTTTACATAAATCTTACGTCTGCATAGAGGTCTGAGATTACTTCTCCTAAAAAAGTCACTAAATCAGACTGAGTCAGTCTTCAGGTCCACAAACAGGACAGAAGACTGAATCATGTTTGTGTAAAAATGAGAAAATACGACACGTTTTACAGTAATTTGGGAAACAGACTTCTCTCGTTTCAGCTGATTTGTGTCCATGTACAAAGCGAAGATTTTCTTTCCTAAAATAGGGAAACGTTCACATTACGACTGCCATGTTGAATCATTTCACCGATGGATTAACTGAGCAGTTTTCTTATTAACAGCTTTGTTTTCTCTGCCCCTGTACAGATGTCCTCCTGGTGGCAACAGATGACATTATGTTCCCAAATATTAAAAACGTACGAGCCCAGTCAGCTTAACATGAGTGCAGTGATTGTTATTCTGCTGTTGCTCTCAGTTTTACTCTCACTCTGATTATAATTATGAAACACGAGCACACCCACCCCCACATGTCTCTGCACATACTGAAAGAATCAGCGTGACATAAATAAATCTGCCACGGCTGAAGTCTGAAGATGGCCTGACGAACAGAGTTTAACCAAACACGACTGAGATCATCCTGAAACTAGATGGAAACAGCTGCTACAAATGTGACAACTTTATTGATACACGATCAGAAAACCGAGCGCGCTGTTTTGATCTTGTGGGATTTTAACTCCATCGCCTCAAATTTCACAACATATACATCGTGCAGCGATTTTACCCAGGACGCCATTTTGGCCCCGTAGACATTCATCTGAAACTGTTGCCTAGCAACATGTAGTGTTTACACTGTGGTGCGCTCTGTGGCCGCACAGGAAGAAGGTCCTGAGTTTGAATCCAGGTGTAGTTCGTTCTGCGTGGCCGCGTGTCCAGGTGCACCCAGTGAACCTGCAGTGAGCGTCTGCTGCCAGATGGGGGCAGTGTGAGCAGCTCTGCTTGTTCTGTTGTTCGTCTGTTTTTCTTGCTTCTCTCAGTCCAGGTGAACTCCCTTACCTGTTCAGCTCGCTTATCAACCAATCAGAATTTGACCAGCATACAGCGTCCTGTACGTCACCTCTGCAGCCATGAAACGAGTTTTATCCTGTTCTAATCCAGCTGAGGACGCTCTGACGTTTTGATTTTTAATGTTCCTGTAATTAACTCATTCAGACGTGTCGGCGCTCGTGTTGTTTTGGACTCTCTTTTTATAAATGACATAAAAATATGAGAACAATGTAATGATGTGAGCTAATAACACGAGAATTCAATGATCTAAATACATTTCATGGGTAATGATTATTTTATCTGACAACTAATTACATTCATTTTCATTTCATTTAGACCAAAATCAGCATTTCGCTTCGTTACGAGATGACTTCTGTGAAGCTGCTGCTGTTGTTGCAGGACAGGGTCATGACCCCCAACCACCCCACCAGTAAACCTGTCAAAATAAAAGTCATCCTGCAGTGAAATCAGAATAAATCATGTCATCTGAGATCATGTTTGATCACTGAGGTTAGGTTAACAGAGGAGACAGATTTTCACATTCAAACCTCCCATAGTTCTGTCGGGGCTTTTACTGTGAAAGGTAAACAGGAAGAGTTTCGTTTCACCATGAAAGTTGCAGCAGTTTAGGCCGTTTACGACCTCAGCGATCATGTGACCAACTCCGACAGAACCAGGCTCAGGGCGGGGCGGGGATAAGACATTTCTGAGTCAGGTTTGAGGGGTCATGTGACAGCAGGTGCTCACCTGGTTGGAGATGAGGTCCTCGCAGACAGAGAGTGCCATCTGGATGGCGTTGGCCTTGTGCGTGACGGAGATGGCGTTCATCTTGAACTTGTCCTTCCCGTACAGAGCGTTGGCCTGACTCACCGCCTCCTTGAACACCTGCTCGTATCGCTTCTGACTCAGCACGGCGCCCACATTCACCAGCCGCGGCTCGCAGCCGCACAGCGCCACCGAGCAGCACTGCAGCACGGCCAGGAGCAGCACACCGCGCAGCTCCACTGAGGGGAGGGGAAAGGAAGTGCATTACTAAAGGGACGATTTAGTCCCACCGTGGGGTCCTCAGATACGCCTGAGGGGACGCAGACGTCCAGACTGGCGTTTAAATGATGTCGTAACCCCGACTTAATCTCATAATCTGGATTTTTTTTTAAGGCTTCCATCGTCTTTTTTTTCTTGGTAATCGCAAAAAGATTTTTTAATTTTAATTTTCAAACAAAATGAAATTGATTTGATGTTAGCAGCTCTGCGTCAGGTCAGACGCTCGATGTGAACATTCAAAATCAAAAGCATGTGAAACAACATGAAGGAAGATACAGAAGATTTGTCTCGTGACCTGATGATGTCACCTGAACCCTTCTTATCCCGGCGCTGATGTCATCATTCAACGGTTTATAAGGGGTCATTAAAACAAACGTGGGCGTGGTGAAGGCCGCCGTCAGTGCGTGACTTCCATCAGTGCAGTATGATAATAAAGATTTGTTTTGTTATATATTTTGGATTTTAATGTCAGAATTTACAGTTTTTACTCCATGATCTGGAGACTGCTTTTACATTTCCAGATTTTTATCTCGTGTTTTTTTTGTAATTTGTTTACAGTTTAAACAGACAATAAGAATTTGATCTTTTCATTTGAATTTATGTTTTATAATCAGGAAGTCTGACACTGGAGGACAAGTCTGAGGCGACCGTGGACGAATCAAAGAGTCTGAATCCTTCGATAAAGAAGCTAAAGTGAAGAAAAGCAGGAACGTGTGGTGGAGGTCAGCTGAGACGGAGGTGTGCGCACTTTGAGCTTCTGTGGGGAGGATTCAAAAAGCGATGCAGGTGGAAGTTTATCATTGGTGTTCCAGACCAGGAGTCTGCGTGAAGTGCTCGTGTTCAGTCACATTTCTGTGGAGACACTCGGGAATAGTGACAGGCGGAGCAGACGGCTGTAAAAACGGGAAAAATCTCACAGCAGACTCACACAAACACAGAGAAATGAAGCTGAAACAAACAGAAGTGCCAAACACACCTGCAGAGACACAAAATGGCTCCATGAAGAAAATGAGACATGCAGAGACGACTAAACCTGGAGACGGACAGACCGCGAACCACAACGACTGAGAGCCAAACACAAAATGACGACTGCAAAGCTGCAAAACCTCCGAACAAGACCAAAAATGTAACAAAAAAACCTCAAGAGACACAAGATGAAGGCATCCAGAACCACAACAGCTGCAGGGAGACAAAGTGCACACACCAAACGAGCACAAAAACACAACATGAGACAAGAAGACACAAACGTGTCAGAGACGCAAAACTGAAGAACAAAGCTCAGGGGGGACAAATCTGACAGCAGGAAGTGAAACACAAAGACACACAAGAAATACAGGAACATGCCTCAGAGCACAGACACACAAAACACCCAGAAAACCCCCAAAATCTACCCGACCTGCTCTGAGTCCAGTCTGAGTCCAGTCTTAGACCAGCTCTGAGTCCAGTCTGAGTCCGGTCTTAGACCAGCTCTGAGTCCAGTCTGAGACCAGACTGATCTAGTCTGAGTCCAGTCTGAGTCCAGTCTGAGTCCAGTGTGAGACCAGCTCTGCGTCCAGCTCTGCGTCCAGTCTGCGACCAGCTCTGAGTCTGGTCTGAGTCCAGTCTGAGACCAGACTGATCTAGTCTGAGTCCAGTCTGAGACCAGCTCTGAGTCCAGTCTGAGACCAGCTCTGAGTCCAGCTCTGCGTCCAGTCTGCAACCAGCTCTGAGACCAGTCTGAGACCAGCTCTGAGTCCAGTCTGTCCAGTCTGAGACCAGCTCTGAGTCCAGCTCTGAGTCCAGTCTGAGACCAGCTCTGAGTCCAGCTCTGAGACCAGCTCTGAGTCCAGCTCTGAGTCCAGTCTGAGACCAGCTCTGAGACCAGCTCTGAGACCAGCTCTGAGTCCAGCTCTGAGACCAGCTCTGAGTCCAGGTCCAGTTTGTGTCACGTTGCAGGACACTTGCTTTGCTCAGAGCCGTACTCAAACAAAAATACTCAGTTACTCTGCAGTTACTCCCTCTGATCTTGTTATTTATTTTTATTTTTTGTAAAAACCCAAACGAATCAATAAAGTGTAAAAACAGTCACGTGGTTCTGCCCGCGGTCATTCATACAGCACATTTACAGCACAATAAACACTCACTGATCCGGTCCTGCGGTTCTGGATCCGTTACTCGGCCTCCTGTTGATTTCTGTTTTGTCCTCCCGTGTTTCCGTGGGCCCGGTTCGGTGTGTCCGTGGGTCTGAGTCTGCTGCTGTTTATGACAGAGAGCCGCTGGAGCCCCGTGACACCGAGATCGCTGGGGTCCGGGTCGGACCGTCACGGACAGCCCGGTTCTCCCGGGCTCGGTGCTGTTGCTCCGGGTCCGGGTCTCCTCCGTTTCGGTACGCTCGCGGAATTCCAGGTGACCTGATGCTCACGAGCCCCTCTGCTCTGTCCTTGGATCACTGACGCTCGCTCCCAGCTTCCCGCGCGTTCACAAGCGGAGGAGAGGGAACGACAGCCACAGGAGCACGGGCACGAGCGTCGGAAATCCCGTCGCGTTCACGTCCGTCTGTCCGTTTTTCAGTGATTTATTGAAAATGTTCAGCATGACACCGACACTAAATCTAACGACCAGCGTGACGTGTCACCTGTTTATTGGCTGCTGGGAGGATCTGCATCACATGACCTTCATCAACAGATGGAGCTGCTCCATGCTGAGCGTGAGGAGGACACGATGTGATGATGGAGGATCCAAAATCACGGCTGTCATCAACATAGTCAATGACCATCTGTGAGCAGGAGGCTTCATATTTACACAGACTGGATATAAAGGATGGACACAGTCAGGACAACAACAGGGGGCGCTGTGTGCTCAGCCTCCTGACTTCCACCTGCTTGTAAAACAGAGGTTCCCAAAGTGTGGGGCGGGGGGCGGGATGAATTTTTAAAAAAAGAAAGAAAAAAGAGCGCTTGGACACTGGTACATGGACAAGTTTCTGACGGGGCTCCCACACAAACGCAAAGCAGGAGATGAAGCGTCGCTGAATATGTTTCCAAACCAACTTCATTCTAAACCAAAGACTAGAAAACCTGGTGAAGCAAATCTTCCCTTTGGCTTCACCTGCACAGGTGCGGAGGTAGGTCTCCCTGCAGGATTGGGTTTCCCTGCATCGGGAGCAGCGCTGGGCTGTTTAAATCACGGACAAACAGGATCCCACATTCTTGATTTTTAGTTCACAACCACTTGTTGTAATGACTAACTACTCCTGACATGTTGGAGATGTTTGCTCTTTATACAGTAAAGTTACAGCAGGATGCAAATAACATCAGGCTGATCCACGATTTGTTCCCTCTGTCACAGACAAACAGGATCTCACAGCTGTTTATGTTTTTGGACACATTTTGCACAGAGAGGCATTTTTTGAATAATGTATTGATGCAATGTTGAACATTATTACACAGGAAAAAACAACTACATGTAAAATAATGACACCGTGACGCCTCTGCCTTTGTAAATGGAGGGGCAGTAACTGTGTGTAAAACCTGCAGACAGTCAGATTAACAGTATTGTGTCTCTATCATTCTGCAACTCATCCCATGTAAGCAATAACGTGGCCACAGCGTGACGTGAAAAAAGCCACATAGCTTTGACGCTGCGTGACCAACTCTGTATTCCTCGTCCACGTAAACACAAAAAAGGAGTTTAAAAACCTCAGTTTTCAGTGATTTGAAACATCGTTTACGTGTCCAAACACTTAGAAACAGCTGCGTAGATTTTCTTGTAAAACAAAGGGTGGCCTAGCAAAAAGAGTTTGGGAACCACTGTCCTAAAACAATAACTAAAAACGACTCTGACAACCTTCACATGATTTTATTGCGTGCTGATTGGACCGTTGAAGGTTTAGGATGGTGCTCGTTTCCAAGCAATGACTCCAGCAGGTGATAGGAGCGTAGTTAGTCCAGCAGGAACTTCCGCCCGCCGGAGGCTGCCCTCATGTGGACATTAGATGAACTCAGAGGTTCGGTTTATAGAACGTCTTCCTAAACTGTGAATGTGCAGTGAAGTGTGCTGACCGCACGCTGAGGGCTGTGTGAGCGCTCGCAGAGCAGCAGCAGAAGAAGAACCCAGCGCTCTGCTCTTCTTCTCTGGTTCTTTCTCTTTTTAAATCGACTTTGCATCGCTGCCGTGATAGTTACCACGGCAACACAGATGCAGCTACACATCCTTCATGTGGTTGCCACAGAAACATGCATTTTGAACCTCTCATTACCCCCTCCCCGCTCCAGTCCCCCACCTACCCACTGCATAACACTGTAATTAACACGCCGTGATGTCATCAGGTGTGTTCACCACATGATCTCAGTCCACCTGCTGCAGCAGCCAAAATTAATTTGACAGATCATCCAATCAGAGAGCTGTATTGTTGGGCAGTAACTGCAGGGGAAGCTAAAGGTAGCTCACTCAGGTAAGTCCAACCTGACCTCCTCAGAATCAGCAGCCACTCAGTTTCCTTCCCACTGCGAGGGTCACGGCTGTGAGCGCTGGAGCGAGGAGCCATGGGCGGCCTCTTTTGCACGCCCCTTGGTTTTAAGGTTTCCATCAGGCGGGGGACCCTACCGCCACGTGCCGTTTATTACCTACTCAGCAGGGGTTTATATCACCCTTCCTCTGAGGAAGGGTGATATAAACCCCTCCCCCGCTTGAACTCTGCCGCTCAGGCACTAAAACTACGATTTCACCGTGAAACACGTGGACGGCCCCCGCACCGCCATCTGAGCAGGGAGGTCCCCACATAACAACATGGTCGCCTCTGTGTGCAGAGGCCGCTTTCTTTCAGCTCCGCCTCTTTGTGTGATGTCACTGGCAGGTCCTTGGAGTCTGATCTCAGCTGCAAACATGAAGTCAGACACGAGCGACCTCCATGTTTCATTTTGCTCTCTGGTGTTCGTGAGGAGGCATCCCTTCAGCTTCCAGGCCACCGAGCACACACACACACACACACACACACACACACACACACACACACACACACACACACACACACACACACACACACTCCAGCTGAATTGCAAGGCGAACAGAGAGATGCATGCTGGGACTCCTCTATGGCCTGCTATGGTCTATGGCCCGGGGGTGTGTGTCTGTGTGTGTGTGTGTGTCTGTATTACTGACATTGTGGGGACATAAATCTGTTCAAACACTCTGTGGGGACTCGAGGTCGTCCCCACAGAGTGAATCTTTTATGATGAAGGAGAAGTTTGGAGGTTTCATGGACTGAGGCCGGAGTCACTTCTCTGACGTCTCGTCCACTATGATTGTGAGACGAATCCACAGATCAGAAACACGATGCTGTGATGCTTTCTCACAGATGATGTCATCAACACGAGCCTGTTCTCCAGATGTGGAAACACTGATGTCATTTGGTGAGTCTGGATTAAATCTTTGCATCTCTGTTGTAAATCAGTGTGTAAAATGTTGAATCTGATCATCCTATAAATCTGACAGCGTGTGATTAATAATTTCGACACCTTATTTTTATCATTTGTATCTTATAATCCATATTATGACACTTTTCATTTCATCTAAATTTTTATCTTTTTTAAAATATAATAATTTGAATATTTTATTTGATAACTTTGATTTCATAAACAATCAGCTGCACAGAGGGTCATGAACACCGCCCAGCTGCCCTCTGCCACCCCTGGACGACATCGTCAGATCCTCCTGTCTCAGGTAAACCATCACAGGTGACCCCTCGGACCCCGCCCACCGATCGGAGCCCCGCCCTCATCGCTCAGTCCTTCCAAGCACTTTGTTCTTTACTCTGTCACAGTCAGTGTGGAACACCTATACATGTACTGTGCATGTACAGTGACAATAATATTTTTGGAATATTTCTAACATTTTGAGTTATTTTCCAGTGTTAGAAAATCAGCACTGCTCAGTGTTAGTCTTTGTTAATCTTCAAAACTGACTAGGTTACTTTTAAACATATAACACTGTCAAAAGTGTTAATTTAACACTGGAGATTTTGCTGTGTGGTAATTGATATTTTGGATCGTTCAGATCACAGATAATAGGGTTTTTTTTTGATTTTTATAAAGCTTTCGACTCCATGTTCAGAGCACTTGATATTTTTGGTTTTGGAAATATGTTTAAAAAATCCATTCAAACTTTGTAAGCAGATGCAAACAGCTCAAACTCTCGTATGGTACAAGGAAAAGATCTGATATCAACCGTCGAGGTTGCCCGATTGCTGCAGATCTTTTCCTTCTTCCTATGCAGTTACTCTCTATTCATGTTAAAAACAGCAGTGTACTGGGTCTCTGTTGCTGGCAGAGCATTATCTATTACTCAGCTGAGAGATGACACAACACTTTGATGAAGCTCTCAAAGTCGTCAATAATTCCTCAGTAGCTTCTCTTAAGCTCAACATTCCAAAATGTGAACGTCTCCCTGTCACATTCTGCACAGATCCTATTATATCAGGTGCTCCTGTTAAAGATAAGGTTAAATATCTTGGTATTATCATTCAAAAAGACAGATTATCTGAAAATTTCGACCCTCTCATAACTGCAATACAACAAAGGTTTAATCTTTGACTTCAAAGTGTCCCGATCCTGGGTCTTTTGAGTTTTACTTTATGTTTAAGCCCTTCAGGTTTTCTAAGTTCATTTTTATCATGCCTAGGTTGTTATAGTTCTTTGTCATTAGATTCCCCTTGTGTCTTCCACCCATGTTAAGTCTCCTTTGCCCTTCATGTGTTTCATGTCTGTGTCTTACGTTTCCTGTTTTATTTTGAAGAGGTCTGGTGTTCCTGTGTTCATCGTGTTTAGTTTTACTCTTCCTCTCATCAGTTAAGTTTGAGTTTTAGTGTCTGCACCCGGGTCCACTCACACTCCACGCAGTTTGCCTCGGCACACTGTGACACATCACTGGGAGATCCTTGGCAGCCAAAGCTGAAGCCTCTCCAGACTTACTTATGCAGCTGTGGCGCTTCATGTTTCCAGAGAATTATGCAGAAAAACTGATAAAATATTATTAAACTTCATTTGGAAAAAGAGAAACAAATGTAATGATAAACAGTTTGTGTTCTGGTGCCTAAATTCTTTAGATTTCACTTCCCTAAATGCGTCTTTTAAAATCAAATGGATCAAACTTTTTAAAAATCCCAGTTCAATTTGGAATTTTATTACCAAACACATCTTTAACTCACTTGGAGGAGTGAATGCACTTTCTGCTACGATGCAATTACAATATCTCTAATTTAAACTCTCACAGTCAGCTCTGCTCATCTTGGTTAATCATACACTCTCACAACTTTTCTCCCCATAAATATCTCGTTTGAAACAATCAGGATATGACATTTAAGAACAAATCATTATATATTCAGAGATGGTTGATAGAAATATTTTAGTTGTGAGTCAGTTACTGAACGCTAATGGTCAATTATTTTCTTATAAGGACTTTTTGTCTGTTTATGATTTTCCTGTCGCTCCAAGAGAACATGCTGTCGTTTTTGATGCGATACCAGGTGAGGTGGGAAGGTTGTTGGTTTCTGCTCCTAAAGGCAGAAACTGTATTAACTAACTCCTGCTAGCATGTACATCAGTAACATCTGTCCTTTATTGAGCAATAAAGCTACAAATCAATGTATTAGACAAATCATTCAAAGAGATGTTGTTTCCAGACCTGCAGCTGTATTTTACTGGGACAATATTTACAATGACATAGACTGAAAAACACTTGGATTCTATCAAGGACATTTATCATCACTACTAAGGTCAGAGACGTTATCCAGTATCCAGAGAGGTTGTCTGGTAAAGACAGATCTGGTTAAATGTAAGAAAAATATTGATACTCTTTGTACGGTTTGCAGAGGAAACAGTATGTCAGGTATTTTGGGAATGCACGCATACACGTGTACTCTGGATTGAGCTAAATAATTTTATAAACACCAAAATTGATCCCTCGTGTAACCTGAAGTTTCAACATATTCTCTTTGGCCTCTCACATACCGACAAAATAAATCCAAAAAAGATATATTATCAATCTTCTGATTATTTCTGCCAAATTTGACATTCATTGTAATAAATTTTCACAGCAGCGTCCAAACATCTTTGTTTTTAAAGCCTTGTTCTCCAATTATCTAGAGAATCTAAATAACAGCAATGACTCCAAAGCATGTAAAACACGAGCTGTGTCGAGCGTGCAGTTTCACTTGATTTATATGTTGTTTTATATCTCGAGCACCTCTTCCTTCTTTTAATCGTGTGTTTTCTCCTAAAGTATATTTTTTGCTTTCCTGCTCGTATTTGTACACCTGACTTGGAGAAGATAGCTGTGACATTTCTTATAGCCTTTCTACAACTGGCTTTTTATGTGTACTTGTTGTTCAATTGTTCAAATAAAAATAAAAAAAAGAGGATGCAGCACATGAATTTGGACATCCCTTTATTTTGAAAGAAATGTTTAGGCGTTACCATAGCAACCAAAGGGCATTAAGGGACAGAGAGGAGGACGTTACTCTCAATGTTGTTGGCACATTTCAGGAGGACGCTGCTAATAAAGTTACTCAATGACACAGTGAATTTACGTTCATTATTATATTTACCAAATGCCACAGTTTTGTATCATTTTACTTAGTTGTGCGTTGCGTGTAAATGTGTGAAGTCAGGATGAAAGTCTGAGTCATGACACGGACCCTACAGTTTGACTTTATTGTCCTCACAGTAACACAGCTGCACGTGTTGCAACACATGAACATGCGACACGTTTCCAGTAACATCATCACAGCTGCGCCCACATTCAAGGTAAAAGCAATAAAACTGAAGAAAGCGAGTAAGAACCAGCAGGTGGCGCCGACAGCGCCCGTTAGCTCTCGCTGCCACTGAGCTCAGTTAAACTTTACAAAGTGCCTTAAGGAGACATCGATCAACCAAACTCAAAGTTACAACTTATAAATAATTCTTTAAAACTAACTTCGGTGCTCGGTTCTCTTCTACGCCATTTTCACCATCACGTTGTTGTACGGCGAATCCTGGCGCTGCTCTCTAAGCTCCTCCCTTAATCCAGGCTCCTCACTCTCCTCGTCCGCTTCTTCTTCTGCTTCTTCTTCTGCTTCTTCGTTGCTGCTTTGTGATTTGGGAAACGCCCTCTGGGCTTGTTTGGGCACAGCGTAGTCATCGACTCGGGGGTTATACGGGTACTCGTGACCTTTGGGGTCAGCAGCTGTACCCATAATCCTCCAGGCATCTCCTCTCATCTCCTCGGGGTCGTCGTACACCGAGGTGGAGAGGGTGGATTTCTGTCCTTTGGCGGCGGCGGCAGCGCAGCCTTCGGGCTCGTCATAGATGTGGTCCAACGTCTTGACGGTGTCACCGTCGCTCGTGAAGACGTTCCTGATCTTCATCTCGTCAATGCTGTCGTACAGCGGGTCAGCGCCCGCATGGCCGCTGTCTGTACGGTGAGAGTTCAGGATGTCGGTCATGACGTTCTTGGCGATGGTGTCAAAGGGCAGCGAGTAGTCTGCCTCGCTGCCGGTGCAGGGCGCTGCCACGTTGGCGCTCCTCTTCTCCCTCTTGGTGCCTCTCTCGGTCGACATGGTGATCTGCGAGTACGTCTGTTCCGGCTTGGCGCTCGGCTTGGGGCTGAGGCGGGGGTTGGGGACCGAGCCGGGGGCGGGGCCGGTGTTCAGATTAGGGCTGGAGTCGGGGCTGGCGTTGGGCAGGGGGCAGCTGGAGATCATCTTGACCTGATTCTTTCGAGGGGCGGGGAGGCGAGAGTCCAGGTTCAAACTCTTCACTCCGGTCAGAGTTTTATCCACCGGAGGCTCGAGACGACACTGAGAACAGGACAGGAAGTGGGTCAGTATCACGTGTTCGCTTTCATCATCATTGAATCAAACAGTGACTGAACGGCGTCGCGATTGAATGATGTCATTGGTCATCAGCTAAGGGTGTCAAATAAGAAGCTCGAGCAAACAAGTTCTGACAGACAATCAGGACGGAGCACGATGTGAACATCGAAGCATCACGTGAGCACTCCTCACAGCTGTGGCACTCACCTGGCAGAAACACCACTGTGCCTCCACCTTCCAGCTGATGGAGCAGCTGCTGGCAGCCGCCCTCGTTCTTCTTCTCTGAACATATTTCAAGCCGCTTGTAGAACAAAATGACGACACGTGTGACTGTGGAAACTATTTGAATCATATGAACTCTGATACTCTGAACCTCGACTTTACTGAGGAGTCGAGAGTCATCGTAAGCGAGTCAAAGGCAAAAGCTGAGGTTTGGCGCCAAGGACAATAAAAATACATCAGTCCAACCAAATACTGAGAAAACACACGAGCGCCAAAGATTATTGGCTTGTGTGAAACACCGACGGCCCTCCGCCTGCTCGCCGGTTTGAAAAGAGGCCCCTCCTATTTCTTTGTGTCATATCCTGGGATGTTTATCAGTAGAGCGGTTTGTTGTATTATTTAATAAATGGAGTCAGTTCCTGTTCCCACTGCCTCGGAGCGACTGCGACCTCATCATTTCCTCAGGAACTAAAAACATATTCAGGACCAGCTCCGGTGTGAGCAGAGGTAAACTGGTTCCCATTGCCCCAGAGGCGGGGATGGGGTGGGGGGTGGAGCACAGCGCAGTACCGGTGCAATGCGCTCCCTCTTGTCTCTGATCTCCCACTGAGATCATCAGGTAACCCTACGCCGGAAGGCCGGACCTTCCTGTGGGAGGACGACATCGGGCTGCGGCTGATGAAACCCTTAAAAAGACCCAGGGCAAGGGAGCTTCTGGCTCCGCCTTCAAAGGAAGGACAAGGCGTGGGGGAAAGATGGAGTATGAGGGAGGCTGTGACGAGCGTTAGGGGGACGGTCGGTGAAGGGTCGCTCACGGCCCTGCAAGCTCCCGGCAGGTACGCTTACCTGTGCTCACACCAGCTTATCATGATATGTTTTAATAAGCTGGTGTAAGCACAGGTAAGCGTTGTTGTTGAGCCACATCCTAATTATTTCAGCTTTTCTCGTTTACAGCTGCTTAAATAAAGGATGTGAAGACGTTTGACTTTATCCGATCGTCAGCAAAGAAATCACAGTTTCGCTTCAGCTGCTTTGTTCTTTAACCATGAAACACTCGCCCCTCGGATTCCTTACAGACGCTCTTCTTTCTGATTTTACTGGTTTGGCCTCTGTTCCATTTCTTACCATCTGGGGGCGCTGCTGCTGTTGCTGTGAGGCGTTGCAGCTCTCTTTGTCGATGTGATGAATCATCTGGAGGTTCGGCGGCTCGCTCACCATGCTGTACACGTCGTCCGCTGCCTGCAGAGAGAAGGCGGGACGTTTTAAGCGGGCTCAGTCGTACCCGAGCTCTGAACGTTCAGGAGCTGAGGTGTGGGCTCACCTGAGCGGCCGGGGGCATCTGGCTGCGGGACTGAGGCAGCGTCCTGCTCTGGGCCAGCGGCAGGCTGTGCGGTGGGGGGGGCAAGCTGAAGCTCTGGGTGGTGTCTGGACTCGCCTGGCCCCCCCCGGAGGTCTGTCTGTGGGGAGGGGCGACCTTCTGCAGGTTGATGGCGGCTTCCACGGCCTGGAAAAGGACGTTCCCCTGTTTGGTGTCGAACTCAAAGTTCCCTTCGCCGGAGTCGCAGCGCCGACCCGCCTCGAAGGAGAAAGTGGCCTAAAGAAAGCAGAAAGCCAGAGACGCTCACACAGGCTGACGAGCCAACACGGCGTCATGACATCTTACAGCAGGACGTGTCAGACGGTTTCCTGCAGCCGAGAAGCTGCGACCGTGTCAGCAAAGAACCGGAAACGAGTCCGGTCACAACAAACCAGCACACGTAATCTCTTTACTTCAGCCCAGAAACATCCTGCTGTGAAGTCTGCTGAGAATCCTGGTTTTATTCTGAAAGTGTGTCACACCTTGTCGCGCCCAAAGCGCCGCAGGTATCTGTACGGCCAGGTGTACACGATGTCCCCTCCCTTGTCCAGCAGGTGCAGAGCGTCCATGCCAGTTCGCAGGACGCCGTCCCCCTTCAGCCTGCAGCGATCAGACGCCTCCGTCCTCCGAATGGACACCCTGAAGTCACGCACTGACGCACACACACAGTTATTATTCAGTTAGTCTGCAGAAACACAGAGATCATTGAGTATTGATTACTTATAGATTAGAGTGAAATGAGGATGAGGTATCAGACAAAGAAGGATTATTTTGATCCTGGACTAATTGATGAGGGCGGCTCTGATCAGAGAGGATGTTGTTATCACTGAGGCCCAACTCTGCGAACGTGCTGCGGCTTCTCGTGGTTTCACGTCTCGATAGAAATGATGTTGTGAGTAAATAATAAATCGTCTTTGGCTGCATGAAACACACGCGTGTTTTTAACGATGATGAGCGGATTGTTTTTGTTTCTTGTGGCTGAGCTGCAGATTATTGAAAATGAAGAAAGAATCTTTCACAACATGAACTAAAAAGCAGATGTGATCTTTTTATCTGAGCGACGACGCTGCCTCTGGCGGCAGAACTTTTACATTCAGCTGTTGACCTGCAGCTGATGCTCCCAGAGGAAACCACACACGCTCGCAGGTCTACTTCAGCAGCAGCGCTCGTTAAACTGCTCCAGAACAAACACCTGATCCAATCAAACCGGAAAACCCCGCCTGACCCGTAAAACAGGGCGAAGATCCAACGGTGGGTCCTCACATGGTCGAAAACCTACGCACGTCCCCACAAGGACACACGTACACACGTGTGGGTGTTCATGTGTGTTCGTGTGTGTGCTGCAGGTGTTGGAGGATGTGGGACAACAGTAGCAACTACAGGAGGTGTTCATTACGACCTCAGAGTTACACAAAATGCTCCAAATGTGGTAAAACTGCCGCAGCTGTGAAGTGCTATTTATACTCCCGGCTTATAAAATGTTACTTCCTGTCTCTGTTGTTGATCCAAACTGCCGCGCGTTTGAAGATCGTAACATAACTTTTATTTACAGTAGGCTGTACTGAAGCAAGGCGCCCTGATGCAGAGCGGTGTTACTGATGAGACTAACAGGAAGTGTCACACTCGGCTATGAAGCTAAAAATATGCTCGACAGGGGGAAATGACACTTGCAGCTGCCCTCGTGCTCTGCATTTCGAGCTCATAGATCCAGATGTGGCTCAGATACCTCGGCGTCTCTGACCGACTCACCCTGAGATCACCTCGTCTGCAGAGACACGAAACACATGAACACGAGCGACTCGCTCAGGACAGACGCTGGAAACCCAGAGACAGCTTAAGGACTGTGACTCAGTGAGACAGTGAGACATTGTAATGACCGTCGTTCACTCAGATTAGTCAGTTATTCCAACTGGAAATGTGAGGAAAAGCTGGAAGAATTCAACTGGACTGGACACGAAGCCGGGCCGGTGGAGGTGTGAGGAGGAGCTTGGGGTGGATGGATGAGCTAGCAAATGTTGGAAATGTCCAAACTGTGCAAAAGTGCTTTAATTGCCTCATTGTCCTTATGTCAGCCGTGCCCACGCTGAACCCAAACACATTATTTAGACTTTTCTGCGGCGATAATCTGACTGTGGAGATTAAAAAGCTTCCAAGAGAAACAGCAGCGCGGTCAGGGGCAGCTGCACTAACACGTGGAAGCCATTTATTCCTTCTGTAGCTGCACGTTTGGACACTAGGGGGCGTACAGACAGCAAGAGCTTCATTCAGGTCTCTTTAGCGGGCATGCTAGCAGTGAGAGACGTTAGCTGGGATGAGGAAAAGAGTTGTGGTAGTTTCGAATCTCAGAAAGCGCTCGGGTCACATGGTCGGGTCACATGGCCGCACACACACGCCACAACAGTCACACCAGCATGCACAGCGCAGATAAAGACCAGCTGACAGACGCTGCTCAGAGCAGCTTCCAGCTCGGCGCTCCATCACGAGTCGAACGTTAACAACGTCTCTTTGTGCCTCGGAGGACGACGGGACAGTAAGGAGCCCTTTCAGCGCGTGGAGGTTTTACCGCGTGTAAACGTCGGCACAGTTCAGGCCGCTGGTTTACCTCAGCACTTCATTCACCACCAGCTAAAAAGAAACCGTTAACCTCATCGACAGCTCAGGTGGAAACCAGCTGAGAAAAAATAGAAACAGCAGGTGTAAAACCAGTGACGGCGCTGTCCTCTGATTGCATTTCTATTTCTGCTCATGGGCGGAGCAACAAGCCACCGCTGAAGCGGCGAGGTCAGGCCTCGTGTTAACGATGTCTTTGTGAGAAACGTGACCTTATGAACCATCAGCACAGAAACATCAGGCCTTCAGCGTCGTCTGAGAGACAAACATGAACCTGTCTGATTCTCACAGAGACGCAGCTGAAACACTTCCTCACGCGTCTTCATGACTGTGCTTCATCTAAAGTGAAGTGCACAGCGTCTTCACTCCAGCCAAAGTAATAAAGTACCAGCTCCGAAAAGTACTCAGAGTAAAGTAGCTTCTACCAGCTGAAGCCTGTGATATATGAATGTGATAATCAATAATATTGGGAGATGGGAACACAAACTTCAGTCTAAATATTAATTCTGATAAAAAATTTCTCAGGTTGAATCATTTCTGTGGAAGCTGAGCAGAAAAAGCAGGACAATAAAAATGTGAGGGGGCCTTTGAGCCTGAACAGGTCAGCGTGTGGGGTCGGGGGTTACAGGGGCTCCGTGTGGGGAGAACAATCAGAGCTCCAGGAGACGTTCTGAGGATCAGCTGACCTGCTGCTCTCTCTGGACGTACACACCTGGATCCATCCAGATGTGAGCAGATGTTTCCTGAGCTGTCCTAGCTGAGTCCATCCTCCACACTGACACTGCTGATGCTGTCTTTATATCAGACACTAGGAAGGTGGAGCTCACTCAGTGAATCTCTGAGCTAACTGTGACCATGAACCCACAGCCACTGTGCACCAGTCACACACTGGTCTTTACTGTGAGTCACCTGTTTATCCTGGACTAACCTGTGAACCGAGACTCTACGACCTCGGTTCACAGGTTAAAGGTTAAAGTTCATGTAGGTACAGACTGAGCACGTGCGGTGGTTTGGACAGGCTGCGTGAGAAAGCCTTCTGAAACAGAGTCCTGTGGACAGACAAAGCGTGACTGTCCAGCATGGACAGCAGCTGGGACCAGCTCGTCCACAGCTGTGTGGTTCAGGACAGAGTAACGGAGCTCCGCCCTCTCAGCTCCCGTACACACTGCTTATGGAGAAACACTCTTTATATTTACCGACGTCCTCGCCTCTGACGAAGCAACAGTCATAATAGCAGGTCATGAACTGAACCCTTTCACCAGACGCCGGCTAACTCGCAGTCGTGCAGCACAATCAGACAAAGTAAAGACTCTGAGGTTGAGTCGTTACGATGCAGCACGAACATATTTGTGTTCAGCTGCAGGTTTCTCTGACCTGCGGGCCACAGACTGTGTCTGACATCAGCTTCCTGTTTGTGGACGGATACACGTCAACGTGTCCCGAAAAGAAAAAGGGAAGACGGGGCTGATTGCAAAGACAAATAGAAACCCACAAGCAAAGTTAAAAACACTAAATAAAGAGCTGTTTCAGGGTCCTGAGCTGAGACGTGCGAGGCTCGCTGCTGCCCAAACGGCAGCTACTTCCTGTTTGGAAAGAACAGAAACAGGAAGTTTGCCCTGTGAAGATAAAAGCTGAGGTCGTCCTGCAGCCGCTGGTCACTGCAGCGATGCAACACCCTGCGACACGCCTCACCGCAGCAGGAACCCGCGCACACAAGTTTCCACTACACACGGCGTGTTAACAATGAGCTGCAGAGCGACAGTGGAAACTGTCAGGGCGCCGCGCAAACCGTTGATCACGCGACTTCCTGCAGGCCAAACCCGAGAAGACAAACAAACACTTTTAAAATTAAACCCTGAAGACTGAACTCAGGTCTGTCTCTGTGCGTCTGCTGCCCCACAAACACCACCACCAAATATCCTGGCTCACACTTTTCTTACCAGGCTGGGGTCTGAAAAACCTTCAGCTGACTGGTCAAACTGGCGACCTGATATGAAGCTGTGCTTTGAAGCATCAGGTCAGCTGATCTGTCACGTCAGGACGAAGCATCGCCTAAAGCAACATCTGGATTTTTACTTAATATTAAGGTCTAAAGACCTGAGTCTGAACCACCAAAAGACAGAAACTCAGTTTTACTGCTCTCAGGGAGCCCCGGGACTCTGGAGGGCAACCGCTGGAAGATCCTAATGCAAACACACAGGATGGCTACAGAGTGGGAGTGGGTAAGGACCCCCGAGAAGCTTGTGAGGGTGGAAACCATCCCCTGTGACAGAGCACACTCAAACTACTGCTCAAGTGTTTCTAATCAGGAACTGATGCTTCCTCTGATGCAGTTTCATAATCTGTGACCAAAACGATATCGAGTCCTGAAACAAGCACCGAGGTCCTGTCAGGATCACGGCTGCCGAACACAACATGGATTTTACTGCTCAGTGTTTCAGTGAAGGTCCCGTTTGACCACGAAGAGCTTCACTCTCTGAAGTTACGCGAAAAACTGAGACGCAGAGCCGGCGCTCGTGTCCCCGTCAGAGACGAGGTTTCCCATTATTCAGAGAGAACGAGGCTGTGGGAAGGACGCAGCTCAGCTGAGTGTGTGTGTCTGTGTGTGTGTCTGTGTGTGTGTCTGTGTGTGTATCTGTGTGTGTCTGTGTGTGTCTGTGTGTGTGTCTGTGTGTGTGTCTGTGTGTGTATCTGTGTGTGTCTGTGTGTGTCTGTGTGTGTGTCTGTGTGTGTATCTGTGTGTGTGTGTCTGTGTGTGTCTGTGTGTGTATCTGTGTGTGTGTGTCTGTGTGTGTGTGTCTGTGTGTCTGTGTGTGTGTGTCTGTGTGTGTGTGTGTGTCTGTGTGTGTGTGTGTCTGTGTGTGTGTGTGTGTGTGTCTGTGTGTCTGTGTGTGTGTGTGTGTCTGTGTGTCTGTGTGTGTGTGTGTGTGTGTGTGTCTGTGTGTGTGTGTCTGTGTGTCTGTGTGTCTGTGTGTGTGTGTGTGTCTGTGTGTCTGTGTGTCTGTGTGTGTGTGTGTGTCTGTGTGTGTGTGTCTGTGTGTGTGTGTCTGTGTGTCTGTGTGTGTGTGTGTGTCTGTGTGTGTGTGTCTGTGTGTCTGTGTGTCTGTGTGTGTGTCTGTGCGTGTGTGTGTGTGTCTGTGTCTGTGTGTGTGTGTGTGTGTGTGTGTGTGTGTCTGTGTGTGTGTCTGTGAGTGTGTGTGTGTCTGTGTGTGTGTGTCTGTGTGTCTGTCTGTGTGTCTGTGAGTGTGTGTCTGTGTGTGTGTGTCTGTGTGTGTGTGTCTGTGTGTGTGTGTCTGTGTGAGTGTGTCTGTGTGTGTGTGTGTGTGTGTGTGAGTGTGTGTGTCTGTGTGTGTGTGTTGTAGCAGCTGAATGTGTCATTTTGGTTGCAGCTGCTAATTTTAGCTGCAGAGGGAAAACGAGAGGAGGAAGTGAGGTTTGGTTGAAGGTGCAACAGAGGAAGTCCTGACTGAAGGTCGCACTGAAAACAAAGCGCTGCGAGAGCTCGCTGAACCCGCAACGAGCAGAAACGAAGGAGGAGGGGCTGAGTTTAGAACGCTGACTGCGTGTGCTGTTTTTGTCTCTCCTGTTTTTCGTCTTTTTAAGCCCTTTAAAAAAACGACGACAGCAGATCCTGTTCAACGCGTCAGGCAGCTAAACTAATCAGAGTAGAATAAAACAACAATAGAAGCGTCTCAGAGCTCGGGCCCGTTTCAACCACAGAATAAACACAGACAGACGCAGACGTCTGCTCTACACTGCAGCAAAGACTCTGGGGCTGCGTTCACACTGCAGGTGAAAGCGCATGAAATCCGACTTTTTCAACCCTCTGCGACTCATATCCGATCACGGTGTGACAGTGTGAACGGCACAAATCCGACCTGGGTCACTTCCGTATGTGGTCCTGAATCCGACACATATCTGATGTTTTAGAAAGCGACTGCTGTTTGACGGTCACGTCGCATTAAATCCGTCTTTTACGTTCCTGACACAAGACAGACGCCGATTATCAGCGCCGGAGAAGACATCGCGAACGCTTCCTGTCCGTCCAGTACAACTGCTGGGAAGACAGTGTTGGAGAAACGTGAACATTTCATTTGTTCTGTATAATCTGCAGATTCTGACAGAAATCTGCAGCTAGAAGCTCCGCTCCTCTAAAACAGCAACAAGGATCATTATTAGGTTATTTACATTATTATGTAAATAACAAAATAACTTAAAGCAAAAACTGGGAAACGTGAAGTCCGAAGTCTTTATATTAAGGCCATCAGTCAAACACTGTTTGTTCTGGGTCTAAACAGAGCGCGCTGTGTGTGACGTCTTCTTTTGCGCATGCAGCCACTTTGACCGTTTGCTGTAGCATTTTATTTGTAGTGTGAACGAGCAGACAAAACAATCGGATTTGATCAAAAAATCGGTTTTGAGCATTAAGACCTGCAGAGTGAACGCAGCCTGAGACTACGTTTTGGACGAGCTGCAGACGACTGAGCTGTAAGACACTATGCTTAGAGAGCCCAGGAGGGCCGAGGCTGCAGGTACCATAATTTAAGATAATTTAGTGTCTTTGTTGTTTCTTCCAGAGGAGTCACACACTACATGTGTTTCTGAAGACTGGACCCCCGACTGCCTCTGTCAGTCAGACAGGTGGACAGAGGGGTGGACAGAGGGGGTACCTGTCTCTCTGCCGCTGTACAGCGAGTTGTCTTCCATTCCTTCGTCTTCTTCCACCCTGGTTCCTCTCTGCAGGCTGCCTCGCTTCACGCCCGTATCCGTCCAGCTCATCTGCACGTTTGTCAGAGAATCAAAGTGTGAGAGCCGCAGCAAACAGACGTTATTCAAATGTCTTTATACGTCCACAGGGTTCAGTGCTAGGACCAATTCTGTTTACATTATACATGCTTCCCTTAGGCAGCATCATTAGAAGACATAGCATACATTTACACTGCTATGCAGATGACACCCAGCTCTATCTGTCCATGAAGCCAGATAACACACACCAATGAGTTAAACTGCAGGAATGTCTTAAAGACATAAAGACCTGGATGGCCGCTAACTTTCTGCTTCTTAATTCAGATCAAACTGAGGTTATTGTACTCGGCCCTGAAAATCTTAGAAATATGGTATCTAAGCAGATTCTTACTCTGGATGGCATTACCTTGGCCTCCAGTAACACTGTGAGGAACCGTGGAGTCATTTTTGACCAGGACATGTCCTTCAACGCACATATTAAACAAATATGTAAGACTGCTTTCTTCCATTTGTGCAACATCTCTAAAGTTAGAAATATCCTGTCTCAGAGTGACGCTGAAAAACTACTTCATGCATTTATTACTTCCAAGCTGGACGACTGTAATTCATTATTATCAGGAAGTCCTAAAAACTCCCTGAAAAGCCTTCAGCTGATCCAAAATGCTGCAGCAAGAGTCCTGACAGGGACTAGAAAGAGAGCAGATTTCTCCTGTTTTGGCTTCCTGTTAAATCCAGAATTCAAAATCCTGCTCCTCACATACAAGGTCTTAAATAATCAGGCCCCATCTTATCTTAATGACCTTGTAGTACCATATCACCCTATTAGAGCACTTCGCTCTCGCTCTGCAGGCCTACTTGTTGTTCCTAGAGTATTTAAAAGTAGAATGGGAGGCAGAGCCTTCAGTTTTCAGGCCCCTCTTCTGTGGAACCAGCTTCCAGTTTGGATTCAGGAGACAGACACTATCTCTACTTTCAAGATTAGGCTTCAAACTTTCCTTTTTGCTAAAGCATATAGTTAGGGCTGGACCAGGTGACCCTGAATCCTCCCTTAGTTATGCTGCAATAGACGTAGGCTGCCGGGGATTCCCATGATGCACTGGGTGTTTCTGCTTCACTCACTATGTGTTAACAGACCTCTCTGCACTGAATCATATCTGTTATTAACCTCTGTCTCTCTTCCACAGCATGTCTTTATCCTGTCTTCCTTCTCTCACCCCAACCAATCACAGCAGATGGCCCCGCCCCTCCCTGAGCCTGGTGCTGCCGGAGGTTTCTTCCTGTTAAAAGGGAGTTTTTCCTTCCCACTGTCACCAAAGTGCTGCTCATAGGGGGTCATATGATTGTTGGGTTTTTCTCTGTATCTATCTTTGTAGGGTCGACTGTACAATATAAAGCGCCTTCAGGCGACTGTTGTTGTGATTTGGTGCTGTGTAAATAAAACTGAATTGAACCATTGCGACTTCGCCATACTGGTCCACTTGATTGTCATAGTTTGTTCGATCTTTACTATTATATATTTTTCTACTTTAAGTTGTTGCAATCAGAAGGAACAGGACAAGGATCGAGAAAGAGGAAGAAAAGTTGGGAAGAGACTCAACAAAAGGAGAAGGAAAGAAAACCACAGAAGAAGAGAGACGAGAGAAAAGACCACAGGTGTCCAACTCCAGGCCTCGAGGGCCGGTGTCCTGCAGGTTTTCTATGTGTCCTTGAGCCAACACAGCAGATTCAAATGGCTAAATGACCTCCTCAACATGTCCTGAAGTTCTCCAGAGGGGAGAACCTCATGCCCAACAGAGCCAGAGTGGCCAGGCCCGCCAAGCAGCCGCCAGGAGTGAGGCAGTACACACCTGAGCACCCAGCCCCAGACACCAAGAACCACCAACGGGTGGGAGCATCAGCCACCTGCAGGGAGTGTGGTGGGGGTAGATAGGGGGGGGCTGAGATGTTCCCAGAGAGGTGGAGTCTAAGACCCGACCTGACACATAAACAGAGACGCACAGAGACTTGAAAACAGAGGTTTCACACCAGGCACAGCCTCAGAGTCCAGATATGTATTTTTCCAGAAGTTACAGTCCAGGAAGTTCTCCTTCTCAGATGCTTTTCAAGATAAAAGTCTTTTAAAGGACAGAGCTTCTTCAGAGGTGATGTTCAAAGCGAGAGCAGGTTCAAGTTTCCGGCTCAGAGTTAGTTTATTGGAAACTGGGTCAAACGTGTTCGTCAGCAGCCGCGTGCAGAAAGCCGTCACTGCACCAGATGGAACGTTTATCTCACCGGGAAAGTCTAAATGATTCATTTATTTATGCATCTATGAAGATGGATGGGCACATATTTCAGTGAGCTAACACAGATATGAACTCTCACTGTGTGGTCGTATCTTTGTGTTTCCTTGTTTTTATTGTTCTTCAAATATGATAAATGTGTATTTTTATCATAAACTTTGTGACGGCCACACAAACTTTAGTTTAACGTGATGTTTTTATCAGTGGTCTAATCAGTAACATCCAATCAAAGACGCCGAGCTAGCAGCTACTGCTACCTGCGTGAGAGGCCACGCCTCTCTTTTACTGCCTGCTTTTATTTTTCAATCCTGGAAGATTTTTGTTAAAGAGAACATCAAATGTGAGCATCACTGTTGCAAAAAGGAGGAAACCTTTTCATGCGCGGCTTCTTTTCGGTGCATGTTTTTATTTCCTCCTCTCAGAAGCTGCACTCTGATTGGCTGGTTGCTCGAGGACTATATTTCCTGTTACACAGAGCCTGAAAGAGGAAGTGGAGCTGTGAGTCAAGACAGTCAGCTGTCTGCCATCGCGCTGCTATTTATACCCACGGCTTCAACGTGACGGAGCAAAGCAGCAGGAGAAGAAGAAATGGCCGTCGGTCTGTAATGAGCCCTCAGCTGTGCCGCGGCGTTGTCATGGCGGCAGCATGCTGCCACACCTCCTGACCCTGACCTGGTCCTGCTCATCATTCAGACAAACATCAGCACGATCGCGGTGCTTCAGCTCACCTCTTTAGTCTTCCACTCTCCTAAAGCAGCTTTGCATGATTCACACATCAAACTAATCCTTCTGTGTCTCTTAGAGGCCTGGTGAAGCCTCCGCTCTGTCTGCTGATCGGCAACTTTAGGAAGCCTGCAGAGGGGCAGGGCCCAGCGCTAACATACATATACTTTTTAGTAAACACTGAGAAACAAAACAAAAAGTATAAAAGTACTCCCAAAAGTATTCTTAAAATGAAAGTAAATATTAGATTTTTATATTCAACAAATGTTTCATATTTTCATTTTCAGCAGAGACGCTCTGATGATGTGTTCGGTGTAAAACCTGTAAAATGTAGCCAGCACTGTCATAACCACAAATGTAACTAAATAACATAAAACATGAGGAAATTCATTAAAAGCTTGTTTGTATTTGTTCAGCTGCTTTGTAAACGAGTCAGTGGAGTGTGCACGGCGTAAAGACGACAGCCTCGTGCCTGACGACCCACGCGGGGTTTGAACCCAGTACGAGGGACCGACAGCGACCTCTGACCTGAGGACCCGAGTGCTCGGGAAGAAGCAGGAGGCCTCAGCAGGTCAGAGATCAGCTGGGGAGCTTCACCGCGCAGAGCTCGAAAAGCTCAAACTAACATTTTACATGAAACCTCAAATTTACCAACGACCGACGAGGAGAAGCCAAATCTGGAGTAACATGTGACCTCCTGTTAGTGCCGCAGCGTCGTGTGCAGTCTGAAGGCGATCCAACGCTGACTGGTTGAAACCAGTAAAAAGACGTTACAGAAGAAGTCAAAGCATGAAGAATCACCTCAGCCTCTGACACCAGCACAGGTTACAGATGTTTGAACCGTGACTCTCACACAGACTCAGCTCTCAGATATGACGCCCACATTTGTGACGGAGGAGCCTAAAGAACAGATCATGTGATGGCGAGCAATAGTTTCTGTTTTATCCGTGTTTAACTGGACGACGTTACATAGAAACCAGTAGAACCAACCACCTCGCCCTGCAGGCCGTTAAGCTGCAGGCAGACTCGTGGGATTAAGACTAGACTGTAATAAGATGTGTGGAACATCTGTTTTAAGTTTTCTGCAGGTTGTTAACTGGCTTGTGGTGTAACTACAGAGTGACAGCTCACACACTGTTGTGCTAATCAGCTGCTGTTCTGGTGGTACAGTCCTGCAGTCTGTGGTCTTAAACTAACAGCAGAGAGACATCATCACATGACCAACGGTTCATTTAAAAAGCTCTGGCGCTAACATTGAGGCCGCAGGACAACGATGGTGCTTGTAGCGCAGCAGCGAGCGTGGCATTGAATAGACGTCGGGGTTAGGCTCACAGGCATCGGGCTGTTTGCTGCGCTGGTGCTCAGACGCATTGTTTCCCTTAACACTGTTATCCCTGTTACACTAGTGTCTGAGCCGAGATCACATGAAGATGCTGGTGAATCGCGAGCAGTGAGAGGAGACATGAAGCAGGGTGTCATCAGCATAGCCATGGAGCGAGATGATGGAGGCGCTTTCAAAGGGCCCTAAACTGATCCCTGAGGGACGCAGCATGACCCAGCACCAGGACTCCAACAGGCCACATGAGGAACAGGAGGCGGTTCTTGAACCCTGAGCCTCTGTCAGTTACAGAGAGCAGCAGCATTAGAAGAGAAGGGAGAAGTTATCTCAGGTCGGCAGGAAGACGATGTTACAACACCAGCGCTGAAACAGTTTGCGGGTGAACATAAACTTCTTTTCTTAAAAGTGACGACTTACGAGAAACAGGAACCGCGTCCTCGCCAGCCTGAGGCCCGCCTGCAGCCAGTATATATGTACACATGATTGCACGAGTACAGACACACGCCTAAACACACCTGCACAGTCTGAGGTTGACCTCTGACCTGTCTGTTGTCTCTGAGCACTTTTTACAATCACTGTGACATCACACCTTCATTCAGGTGCCTACCAACCATCCCGAGGTCAGGGGTCGGTTTGTCACAGAGCCACCACCCTGATTAAGCTCAAAATGAGAGCCGTCACATGACCGTGGCCGTTTGGAGGTTCATAAAAACTCCCGAACAGTCAAAACGATGTTTTCAGACAATGAAATGAATCCAGTGAAATCTATGAACGTTTTCAAAGTAAAGGATGGACGACATCTTCCTGTTTCTAGCACAGCTTCACGTCCGAATGGACCCAAACCATAAACATGACCTTTGGTTTGGAAATGATGTTCCTCTTAGAGTCACGGAGGACCAGGAAGCAGGGGCAGGCGCAGGGCGGGGCTAGCGAGCGTCAGACCCAGCCACGGTCGGCCCGTTTCGATCCCAAGCACATTTTCGATGTCTGACACTGAGGTATTCCAAAAGTTTTCCGATTAGATGACACGATCCACTGGGTGATGTAGTTGTGATTTACACAGACGTTATTACAGATTCAGCTGAAGCAGCAATGTCAGCGTCACCTGCTCTTTACTCTGATTGGTCTATAACAGACCACTGTGGGCGAGGTTGTCTCACAGTTTCCTGTGACTGTGAGAGCCAAGTGTGTGCGTGTGTGTGTGTGTGTGTGTGTGTGTGTGCGTGTGTGTGTGTGTGTGTGTGTGTGTGTGTCTGTGTGTGTGTGTGTGTGTGTCTGTGTGTGTGTCTGTGTGTGTGTGTGTGTGTGTCTGTGTGTGCGTGTGTGTGTGTGCGTGTGTGTGTGTGTGTGTGTCTGTGTGTGTGTGTGTGTGTGTGTGTGTGTGTGTGTGTCTGTGTGTGTGTGTGTGTGTGCGTGTGTGTGTGTGTGTGTGTGTGTGTGTGTCTGTGTGT
>NC_140607.1:39841241-39878741 GCF_057381915.1 Diplotaxodon limnothrissa
CAACTTCCTGCCAGCCCTCTCTCCTTGCTTTTGCAGCCTTTGCAGTGTTCCCTTGCGTTCTGATTAAACTCTGAAACTCCTGAAATCCCTCACTCAAGAGTTCTTGCTCTGCTGCCGAAAAATACCGAGAGCGCGCCTTCGACATTTTCGCCGACCAATCAGAGGGTTGCCGATCAATGTTTCTACTATCGATGCGTAGCCCCTGTTAAGCCACCCAGTGATCTCACATTACTTCATCCAGCTGTACTGATCGTCAACAACAGGTGTGTTCGGAGAACCGGGATAGTGAGCTCAAAGTTAGTGCGATGATTTGATCTTGGATGTAGTAAGCGAGGTACGAAGAACGGACCCCAGCTGTTTGTTTGTATCCACACAAAAGTATAACAACAACAACAACAACAACAACAACAATAATAATAATAATAATAAATCATCCTTTTTCCCATCTTGACGGGTGGCTCTGAACGCCTCCTGTGTGTGATTGGCTGCTGAGGCTCGTGTCACCGCGGTGGGCGGGTCCTGCTGTAGCTGAAGATGGCTGCTCCGTGCTGGGATCAGCAGGTCTGAAGGTAACCGTCTCTGCGGCTCTTTGGTCGGTTTGAGCGGCTGTCTGCGCTCCGTATCCCGGCCGGAGGCTCCTCCGCGGGGTCGGGTCCCGGGACGCCGGTACGTGGCCGCTACACTGCTTGTTAGCATGTTAGATTAGCATCAGCTGCTAACGGAGGGCTACCAGTGACGTGACAGCAGCTGTTACACAACAGGCGTGAGGTCAAAGTTTGCGCAGTGTTAGGCCAGCACACACTGATGACTGTGTGGGGACAGAAAAAGAAGTAGCAGATAATCATCGATTATTGATTTTGTTCCTCTGTCACAGAGAACTGAACACGATGACGTCAACGTGACCTCACGTGACGTTCAGCTGTCTGGCCTGTGTTATGATGCGTTCACTGTCTGGCCGAATTGCAGGTGTCCGCGATGTCCAGGGAGCAGGCGAGCATCAGCGAGCTCCTGCTCTCACTGGACAGTTCAGAGCTGCAGGAGGCGGAGCGAGTGAGAGCTGCAGTCAACCAGCAGCTGAGTACAGGTGAGTTCAACTGTGCAGCACAAAGGAATGACGCAGGTCTGCATCTCTGTGACGCGCTCACCACGTGAACCAATCACGAAGCTGCAGTTTTGCTGACGTCCAACAAAGCAACCTTATCAACTCAGTCTGACATCACTTGTGACGGCCAATCAGTGCAGAGCTCCCAGCATGCATGTTTCTCCTCTCAGACAAAGGGGGCGCTGTCCTCTCCTCCGTGGTGGAGTACTACCTGGACTCGTCATCTTCTCAGGCCCTGCTCCTCCTCTCCTCCATCAGGGAGCCGCATCACAAAGTGAGCCTCGCCTGCTCGCAGATCTCCTGTTCTTTATCTCTGTGACTCTAACACCTGTTGGCCCCGCCCACTAGGTGCTGCTGGAGAAGCTCAACGAGTCTGTGAGTCGATCCGGGACCAGGCTGGGCGCCCTCACCCTGCTGGGTCACCTGATCAGGAAACAGCCGCCATGGGTTCATCACATCAGCCGCTCGCCGCTGCTGCTGTCACTGCTGCGCTGCCTCAAGGTAATACACACACACCTGAGACACACCTGTCCTCCTGCACATTCAGATTCTGTCATGATGTCGATCATGTGAGGTCGGATCACAGGTCGGATTCCTGCTGCTGTAAACTCAGAATTCCACTTCCTGTTTTTCAGACGGACAGCGATGTGGTCGTCCTTATCACGGGAGTCCTGGTCCTGGTCACTCTGTTACCCATGATTCCTCAGGCCGGGAAGCAGCACATCAATGACTTCTTTGACGTGTTTGGGCGCCTTGCATCCCGCAGCTGCAAAAACCCAGGTAACTCACTCACACAGCAGGGGGCGCTGCAGGAAGCAGCTCCTTATGCTTTCTGATTGGTCAGTCTGCTTCTCTGAGTGGTTGATAAGATGTTTTCTGATTGGCTCGTGCAGGTCATGAACCTGTGGCCCACTTGGTGCACCTCCATGCAGGTACGTACTCTCTGTTCCACCGCCTGTATGGGATGTTCCCCTGTAGCTTCATCTCCTACCTGCGGCTGCACTACAGCATGAAGGAGAACCTGGACACCTTCCAGGAGGTGGTGAAGGTGAGTGCACACCTGCAGGGGGCGGTACTGATGTGATGACCGCAGGTGTTCCTTCAGTTTCACCTCACACTCTGTCCTGTCCCGTCAGCCGATGTTGGAACACGTCCGGATTCACCCAGAGCTCGTTACAGGCACTCAGGACTACGAACTGGACCCGTCCAGGTGAGTCCAGCTTGGAGACAGAAACCACACCTGAGCGTGCAGAACCAGGTCAGCAGGTCCTTTGACAGAGTGAACCCAGTGCTGAGCTCAACCGAATGCAAATCAACAAGAAAGAAAGAAAATAACATCTGATTGAGTTTTCTTAAAGTATCCTGTCCAGCTGAATTCGCGTCGCAGAGGCGTGTTTACCGCAGCTCAACATCAAACTTTCCTTTATCTGACGACGAAGCCCGCCACTCGATTCCAGCTAATGACAGGAAGTGATGCGCTCTGATCTGTCAGCAGGTTCAAATAACACGGGCGCACACACGATGTGGCCTCAGAGCAACACATTTCATCTCCAAGTTTGTAACCAGCTTTAAAAAACAGGGACGTCTGCAGCAGCTGTTAGTCTGAGGGAGGTCGGCCAAGCCTGATCAGTGATTTAGGAGATGATAGAAATACACAGAACACAAGTAAACACACAGATTGGATAAGGAGGGCCTGGAATGAAACCTTGTGCACTTCTTTAGCATCTATCTGAGGATTAAGGAGCGAAACTCTGATCCTGCAGTTCTTCAGGAAGTGAAGACGGCAGCATGCAGCTACAAAAGTCTGCTATCCTGAAAACGAAGGAAGTCGCTCAGACGCAGAAGCTACGTGTGACACGACGACTAGCGTACCTGCCGTGATAACTCCACCCTCTCACGCTGATAAGAAAGGCAGTGTAGCCTAGTTACCCGTCAACTGCACGGTTTTCTTTGGTTTTCTTACCCTGGCATTCAGCTGGGTATCGCGACGTCTCTAACTCCAAACATTTAAAATGACAAGAATACTTTGACTGTTTTCTGTTTGAAATATGTTTTCTCTTCCACTGCTGTCTGCAGGATGTAATATTCACTTACTGCCAGAAGGTGGCAGTAAAAGCGTCCACCGTTAACTAACAAAATACAACATAGCGATTACTACTCAGAGTGGAAAAACTTGTTCCTGTAGAAACAGGAAAGCAAAGATGACTGCGACCAATGAAAAGGTCCATAAAGAATAAACAAAAGCGAGGTAATGCGAGCATGTCGTTTGAGAGTGGCACTCGTCACTACCACGAACGTCATTATCCAAACTGACAGCGTGTCCTCTGAGACGTGACCTGAAGCACAGCATGAACGAAACATGACCTCTGCTGTCCAATCAGAGTAAAGTATGAACTGCAGCGTGACTGAGCGTTTGAACATTGAGTTTCAAACTGCTGCAAATTAAACGGGAGAGTCCGGGTCACCAGAGGTCGGGTTGGGTTAGATTTTAGTAACATGAAAGACGTGTCATCGTCATATCAGATCTGCACTACCAGTCAGAACTCTGGACACACCTTTTCATTTAGTGGGCTTTCTTCATTGGTGCTACTTTCCACATTGTAGATACAAACTGAAGACATCTGGGATCATGTAGCAGCAGCTCAGATCAGGGCCCAGACAGATGCCACACAGAGCTCCAGTAGCAGACACATCTGTACATGTTCAGAGGAGACTGTGTGAATCAGACCTTTATGGTCAAACAGCTGCTGAGAAACCACGACTAAGATAAAGCAACAAGAAGAGATTTGTTTGGACCAAGAAACACAACAAATGGACATCAGACCATCTGTGCTTTGGTCTGATGAGTCCAAACCTGAGATCTTTGGTTCCACCTGCCGTGTCTTTGGGGAGAAAAGGTGAACGATGGTCTCCACGTGCATGTTCCCACTGTGAAGCATGGAGGAGGGGGTGTGATGGTGACACTGTTGGGGATTTCTTCCAAACTGAAGGCACACTGACCCAGCATGGCCACCACAGCATCCTGCAGCGACATGCCGTCCCATCATTTATTCTCCAACAGGACCCCAAACACACCTCCAGGCTGTGTGAGGACCAAGAAGGAGAGCGATGGAGGCCTGGCCTCCACAGTCACCTGACCTGAACCCAGAGGAGCTGGTTTGGGATGAGATGGAGCGCAGAGTGAAGGCAAAGGCCCGACAAACGCTCAGCATCTCTGAACTCCTTCAAGACTGTTGGAAACCATTTCAGGAGACGACCTCATGAAGCTCGTGGAGAGAAGGCCAAGAGTGAGCGAAGCAGGAATCGAAGCAGAGGGTGGATATAAAACATGTTTGGGTTTACTTCATAATTCCACGTTTTCATTCAGTTTGATGCCTTCAGTGAGAATTTACACTGTAAACAGTGATGAAAGAAAAACCATTAAATGTGAAGCTGTGTCCAAACCTCTGACTGCTGGTGCTGTAATGGGCCCAGCACTGAGCTGTGGGACACCTTTACTGGGCGATTTATTTGAAGCTGTTGGCGAGCAGAAGCAGCTGGAGTTAGCGAGCTGCTCCCTGCTGAGCTCAGACTGACACTCCCCTCCTCCCACTCAGGTGGAGGTGTTACGAAGTCCATGACATTGTGATCGAGTGCTCCAGAGTGTCCCTGGATCCTCTGGAGTCTTCGTGCGAGGAGGACATTTGCTCCTCCTCCTGCTCTTTGATCACACCTCTCCCCCTGACTCCCCTCCCTCATCTGGACCTCACCTGCAGTCCTCCGGTCACAGACGCTGTCAGCAGCTCAGGTGAGTAACAGCAGTGTGAGATCATGTGACCTCCTGTTCAGTTTGTAACAGAGGTCAAAGTGAAACCAGAAGGAAACGGATGTTTTTAATTAAGTGTTTGTGTTTGCTGACAGGAAGTTCAGTCTGTCCTTTGGGATCCAGATGTGTGCCTCAGCTGAACCTGAACACCTGCACGCAGGTAACTCACCTGTCTGTCTAATCTGTGGGCCAGACGAGCAAGCACTGACACTTCCTGTTTGTGTGCAGCCTGACGACGTCACATGGAGCCCCGCCTTACACTGTGGTTTGTCCACACCCCCTTCTGAACGCACTGCTTTAGGCTCCACCCACCCACTGAGCAGGAGCACCTCCATGTCAGGTGACCTCACATATCTGTGTGTGTGTGTGTGTGTGTGTGTGTGTGTGTGTTAATAATGTGTGTGTGTGTGTGGACGCAGGTGAGAAATTGCCTTCATCAGCCTCCATTCTTGAGGCTCCTCCCACTAAGGAGCCCGACCGCAGCCAGGTGAGTTAAAGACTTCAGTTAAACAACTGGGAGTTAACTGGGCTGCTTTTATTGTGAAGGAAGAGTCTTGCTTTGTCTCCCTGCAGGTGAGGATGGTCAAAGATGGGGAGGGGTTAACCTGTCAGCCAATCACTGAGGGGGAGGAGCAAGGCCTGAGTGACCTCGTTAACAACAACAGACAAGGTGAGCTGATCGATCTCAGTGATGTCACTGCAGCTGTTTCTTCATCTTCTCTTTGTCTCCAGATGTTAAAGATGAGTCCCAGCAGCCTTCGCCCCGCCTCATCACCTCCACCCCCACTCAGGCTTCAGGGGTCCCCCTGCCTCCCTGCTTCACCACTCCTCACCCCAGATTTGAAGAGCCAGGCTCCGCCCTCTCGGACTACAGCCCCAGCTCTCCGTATGACCCGCTGTTTGAGCTCGCTCTGCCGCGGGCGGCCATGCTGTTCGTTGGGAAGAAGACCCAGGTAAGGTCAGGTGGACCGAGCCACAGGTGGTTTTTGTGAGCGTGCTCGGTAACGTGCTGTGTCCTGCAGGAGGTGCTGGAGAAGAAGGGGGGAGGACCACAGAGGGAGAACAGAGAGGAGGAGGTGACCTCTGTCTCCCCTCTGAAGGTTCTGGACCAGCTGATCGCCCGTGGAAACAACGCCCACGATTGCCTCAGCAGGAGGTGAGCCGCAGGAAGTTATCAGAGGGCATTATCAGGCAGAACGCCGCCTCACGCCCAAAACACACCGATCAGTATCACATCAAAGGTGTGAGTCGCCTAGCTTCATATTGTAACGCATAAACGCCCCCTGAGCGAGCGCTTTGGAGATAGTGGGAAGACAGAAGTCCTTCTAACAGGAAGAAAGCTGCAGCACAGCCAGGCTGAGGGAGGAGAGGCCGGTCGGGGTGAGGCGACAAAACAAGACATTAAACACGAAGCGAGATTCCCGCTGCTCGCCGATCGATGGAGCGAGGTGCAGCCATCGTCTAGTCTGTCGATGAAACCGTGTCCTTAGATTTGAAACGTCTGCACGCGTGTCATCAGAGACCCGTCTGATGTTGTGTAAAACGTGCTAACCTGCGTCACCTCTTTCTTCTTCTGTGGTGTTCACAGGTTATCAGCTGGGAGTAAGTCGGTGGATCGGAGTCACTCTGGAGGTAAACAGCAGAGCATGAAAAGCAAAGGTACCTGAACTCTCGCCTCATCACGCTCATTAACCTCACATGCACATGAAGCTGTAAGCTCACTGTGTGGAGCTGACAAGCTCCTGAACCCGCGCCGCTGTTTCAGCTCGTCGTCACATTCGCTGCTGTTTGCGGGCGCCGTCCTGAATCTGTGTTCAGGTTTGATTTAGCCGGCTGGTGTTCTCGGGTTCAGTTTTCACGTCTTGAGGCTGATGAGGAAGCGGTTCGCGGCAGGATCCACGCTGGTTCTTGGCAGCTGTGGGACACCGTGCTCCGGTTCTCTCGTATTCGCCGTACTGACCACGCCCAGCTCGTTTAATGACCCTCAGACGAGCTGCGGCGTCAAGCTGCCGGGTTTGCATCAGCACAGAGGATTTCATTAGAACTGTGTGTGTGTGTGTCAGGCTCCACCCAGGAGGAGGAGCTTCAGTCTCTGACCAATCAGCTGCTGCTCGTCCATGCTCAGCTCCAGTACGAGCGCTTCAAGCGGCAACAGCACGCCATCCGAAACCGCCGGCTGCTGCGGAGGGTCATCAACGCGACAACGCTGGAGGAGCAGAGCGCTGCCATGGTAACACACACGTCAACCTCATCATGATGCTGAACACCACCCACGTAGCCCCCCCTCTCATGTTTTCTCTCCTCCGTCACGCTGCTGGTTGCAGAAGTCTCAGCTCGGCGTTCAAGACGAGGAGATCCGGAGTCTGAGGGCGAGTCTGGACGAGGAGCAGCGCCGATACTCGGCGCTGCAGCGCGACACACACACACGCAGCGGGCAGCTGCACACACACATTGCACATCTGCTGCAGCTGCAACGAGACGAGCAGAGAGAGAGCCAGAGACTGCAGGTCACACACACACACACACACACACACACACACACACACACACACACACACACCATCAGCAAAGAGCTTCACATCCTGTGCTCTGATTGGCTGTTGCAGGGTGAGCTGCAGGAGTGCCAGAGCAGACTGCAGGATCTGGAGGCGGAGCTTCAGAAAGCCAATTACAGGGCGTATAATGCTGAGCACCAGCTGACCCAGCTGTCAGTGAAGGTGAGTCCCGATTAGTCGATGGCATCGTTGAAGGAGCACGGCGCTCAGCTGCTTCTCTCTGTGTGTGGCCTCGCAGCATCACAGTGTGTCCATGACGACTAAATACACACCGAGAGGAGGCAGATATGTGGGTCAGAGGGGTTTCACTTCCTGTCAGACACCGATAGGTCTGTCGAGTCTGTAACGAGTCCGTGTGTGCTCAGGCTGTTTCAGTTTAAACCAGCAGCAGAGAAACTGAAGACAAAGCCAGTTTTTCTGTTTCTGAATAATGAAGGAGGACGAGCCCACAGTGGCTCAAAAACAGTAACCACAGCTGAAGTCCTGAGGCAGCTGCTCCCACTCAGTCCTGTTCTACAGATGTTTGTGTGTCTGTGTGTCTCCAGCTGTGCAGCAGTGAGCAGCTGCATCAACAGATGTTCCTGCTGAACCAGCAGCTGGTCCTGCTCGGAGAGACCAACAAAGCTCTGCAGCAACAGCTGGAGGGCGGAGAGACACAGCGCTGCACCGTAAGACCCACACACACACACCAGTTTCAGCCAGTTTCAGTCAGCTTCAGCCAGCTTCAGCCAGCTTCAGCCAGTTTCAGCCAGCTTCAGCCAGCTTCAGTCAGCTTCAGCCAGCTTCAGCCAGCTTCAGCCAGCTACTATTTTCTTCCCCAGTCTGTGCCGACAGATTTCTCCTGTTTATTCCTTACTTTTTATATTTTATTCAGGCACAGTTGTTGTGGAGCACCCACAGTTTCATTGTACATGTACAATGATAATAAAAGGCTATTCTATTCAATTCTTGGTTGTTAGAAAGTGAATGTCCATAATGTACACTGTCAGTGTAACACAAGTTAAATTATATGTAGTTATTTATATGTTGACTTCAGGGAGGTGGACGGAGAGGAGGGGCTCTCTGTCGATCAGGGGCCTCGAATATGAACGAGCCGAGGGCCACTGCTGTCGTCTCATTGGAGCCACTTTAGTGCTCAAGTAGTACAAAAACAAACAAGAAAACAGACACAAATATTTCTGAAAATGTTTTTTGTTTTTTAAATTTCTAACTTGTAGAAGACGACTGTGCCTGTATAATTTAACTACCCGAAGCCTTTCATTGAATGACCAAACAAACACATCGCTCCTCTGTCGGTCCCACACGTGGCAGCACTGCTGCTGTCGTTGTGTTTGTAACTAAATCATCGTGCAGACATACGTGTACACGTTCCTGCTCTCTGCTCATGTTGTCTTCATATTAAATCATTTAAAGAACTTATTTTAACATTGCGCTCGACAACAAACATAAAAAGTCACTTCATCGGCCAAACTGCATCATATTTCGTCACATCATGTACGAGCCGTGAGTAGGGGTGACGTGAGCCGTTAGTGGCCCCTGGGCCACGAGTTTGAGACCCTTGGTGTAGATAAACTCCAAATGCTTGGAAGTTGTAAACACGGCAAGAATGAGAAACAGACAAATAAATAAATCCAGTTCAGTGTTCAAAGACCGAACGCTCCTTCATCCTCATTCGCCCACATGGCTCCTCCTCTCTCTCTGTGATGTCACATCCTGCTGCGTTTCTCTCTGTGACTAAAGCTCAAACATCAAAATCACATTTTCTTGTTTTCTACGTCGTACCTGAACATGACTCATCGTTAGCTCTGTCACGTCAGTATTCACTTCAACAGGATCTGTTTTTAACTCAGATTCGTAAAAACACGTTTTCCCTTTAGCCATGTTGCTATGACGACCCCACGCACCTTAGGCGCTACTCGACTGTAGCGGCGAACGAGTGGGTGATAAAGCGCAGACACGCGCCTGCATGCAGAGCTTCAGGATCTGATTAGCAGAATCACATCTACGACTGTGTTTCTCATCGTTTCAGTGAGACACGTTTTCTCTTCCACGCTAACCTGCCGAGATCAGCACATCACAATCGTTACTCAGACTCCGGCCCTTTCTCAATTCTAAGTACGCGAGTCCGTGCTCGCGTTCTCGGCGAGACCGGACTCGCCGAGAACGCGAGCACGGACTCGCGATTTGTACAACTGGAACACCAGCGTACTTGATGATGTCACAGGTCCAGAGTTTTTACTGCCGTCCTTAATTTAACTGTGAGTAATATGTGATGAAGCTTTAATCACAGCCGAACCGGTTTACTCAGGAACAAATTAAACACTGAAACAAACCAAACATTAACATTTAGAAGTGATCTAAGTGACTTATATATCATGTTTAACCTCAGTAGTGAAATCTCCATTAATAAAAATAGTGTACATGTACATACGTGTACATACCTTAATAAAAACAAGCAGGTGAGATGTTAGAACGCTTTTATTTTTATTGTAGTGGACACTCAATACAATAGACAGCTGCTGGGGTTTGTTTAACCTGAGTAGCAAAAAGACCGCGGGGGGGTTGAAAACGCTGTGCCGGGAGTCCGCTGTTCTCACCGGCTCTAATAATCCTCGACCTCGCTGTCTGCTGTGGAGCTGGCGGGTCACAGACGTCTCCGAAAACGTCGGAGCGCGTTTGGAAATATGTGACATCTTGATAAATCGAGCAGATGTTTGAAGTTCACACAGCTACATTCTCGCTTGAAAATAACTTAAAAGTTTATTTTGTGACCCAGAAAGAGTAATATGTAAAAGTTTTTAGCCCCGCTCGTCCGCCATTGCTGCGTTTGAGTTTTGGACGAAATGCATTCTGGGATATTTAGCTGTACCAAGTCCACACAAGTCACCACCGATGCATGCTCGATAAAACGGGTGGAGCGAGAACACATCCGGGACTTCGCGTTCTCGGCTTGATGCGTACTTTGAACTGGAACAGTACTTGGTCTCCGACTGATGACGTATCACGAGTACACGAGAACACAAGTACGCATATTGAGACAGGCCCTCCGTTTCTCCTTCAACGTATGTTTTGATTTAGATTTTTGTTTCTTATTAAAGACGGTTCACTAAAAGCACGTACAGAGTTATAGCACACCTTTTACGCTTCCTCAGACGTAAGTCGGGGAGTTGACTCTCTCAACAACACACCGCCCTCTGCTGACCCTTTTGTGTAATGCAAATGTGGCCACTATGATGAATGGAGCGTGCGCTGTTCTAAATGTACTCTGCTGTGTGTCAGGAGGCGTCCATGCTGCAGTGCAGTGTGGGTAAGGAGTTTCTGAGGCTGAAGGACAACGATGTCCAGCAGAGACAGAAGCTGGAAGCAGCCAATCACAGGATCACGGAGCTGGAGAGCCAGCAGGCCAGGAAAGACCAGCTGATCCTGAGCCAGAAAAAACTGCTGGAGGACACCAAGAACCAGAACAGGTCAGTCCGGCTTCACCTTCTGGAACTCTCCACACGGGAAGCGTCGGACTCAGACTGCGTATGTCGCTTTCAGGGTAGAGCTGTCGGCGTCGGAGAGCCGCTGTGCCGCTCTGAGGAGAGTTACTCAGGCGCTGCAGACCGAGATGCTTCAGCTGTACGGTCAGATCGCGGGAGGCGGGGCTCACCCAAACGGCGAGCTGCAGGACGTCAGCAGGTAAACAGGGCCATCGTCCGAGGACGCCTCGATCCCACAGAGACGTCCAAAATGATTTAATGAGACGGGCAGAACCAGGACGAGTGTCTGTGCTTTTATTCTCCACGTGTGCGTTGTTGATAAATGTTTGCCTTTCTGTGTCATACTGTCCTCCAGATCCGACAGCGGAGCCTTACCTGATGCTCAGGGAAGCCAAAAGTCCCTCCTCCCGTTTTCTTCTGCTGTTGGGATCATGAACGGAGCAGTGGAGGTCCTTTCCACCTCCCCCGTGTCCCTCTCACTCTCCCCCATCGACTCCCCGCTGGCTGTCGGCTCCTTCCTGGAGCAACGAGCCCGACAGCTGTTCAGACCCACAGATCAGAACCAGGAGGAGGAGGAGGAGGTGGAGGTCGGGGAGGAGGAGGTGAATGTCCAACCAGCAAGCCCTCCACTCGGTCAGGAGGTGGAGGAGGCATCACTCCCTGTAGGAAGTCCTCAGACTGAGCCGCTGAGCCAAGCCGCAGACCCCATCGTGGCCCCCGTAGACCTGACACTCGCCGTCCAACAGAGGAGACACGAACTGAGCATCATGGACTACGACGAGACACTGCCCGACATCTGAGGGAGGAGGAGGTGGGGTTCCTAGGGGCTCCGCCCTCACTCTGGAAAAGAGCAATAAAGATGATAATGATAAGGCAATAAGCAGGCTGATCCAAGATCAGCAAACTTTCAGTAACGATTGTTATTTATTAGGGGAATTAAATCTACAGCTAGCCTGGCTAGTATCCACAAACAAAAATGCCCTCTAATAAGTGGCATCCAATCAAAAGGACAGTCGCTCCTATCCAGTGCTGATGGGAGTGGTCTGTTGGGCGGTCTGCTAGTACCGCCATAGTCTCAGCCATAGTATTGATCCATAGTTATGATAAAAGGAGTCTAGTTCAGGGACTCCAGTTAGCTGAGGTGAAGCCTCGCAGATAGCTAGCAGCTACAGCCGCCTGCATCAGCCAATCAAATTCCAGGATTTGATCACAAGAAAGTGACGCGGCTGAAACTGTAACGCTGAAGCTTCAGAGTCGATGATGTGCCTTTGTCCGTCTTTTTTCTACAGTCTGTGTTTCAGCTGATTTTCCTGTTTAAGCCAAAAAGTGCTTCATGCCAAATTAAACGCTGCGACTGATGATTGTTTTCTTTATGGATTTGTCAGCTGATCAGTAACTGCAGACAAACCAAAGATGTGCTCCTGAAACACTGTGACAGAAATAAAGATGTAAACGTCTGTTTGTGCGTTTTTTGTTAAAGTTGTCACACTTTTCAATGCTCTTTGTTTAAAAAGATTTGCCACACATTTAAGATATATTTGAAAACCAACATTATTTTAAGGGAATTTGTGAACTTTGTTTCTAAATGAATTCTCTTATTAATATTTGACACCATGAATATGACATTTATTACTAATTAAATTTGTTATAATTAGATTATTACTAATCTTTGTTTTATATTAATTTTTATATGCAATTTGGGGGTGATTGTATTTTCCGGGTATTTTAATCTGAATATTTGACACTATAGGGAAAACTAACCTGATGTTTTCCTCACTGACGGATTTAAAGGCGCCATTTTTCTCCAGGTTCTGGCTCAGGTGATTAAAAATGCGCCAAACGTGCGGAAATGAGACTTTTCTGACGTCAGTCGGGTCCTGATCGATCGTCCTTAGTTAACCGTTCAAGAAACGTCCCCTCGTGAACTCTGCACCGTTTGCCCTGCACGGGCAGTGATGACGTCGTTCCCTAGCAACCGACCAACGCGTCGTAGCGACCGTCCCGAGAGCGAAGAGGCGGGAAGGGTTTTGGTGTTATCGTTATTTTTGGTTTTAACGTCGTTTTTGTGCCAAAGTTCGGATTTTAGCGGATACGTCTGAGCGCGAGACGTTTGTTAATGTTTCCCGCGCTTCAGCAGCCAACAGAAAGTTCCTGGGAAACGGTGAGAGGCCGGAAGTGGAGCTCTGAAAGCGGACGTCAACTTTTTAAAAGATAAAATCAGGTTGACCGTTAAAACATTCATGTTTTATTGTTGTCAGAAAATGTTTGAACAGTTGTGTGTTAGTGTATGTTGTGTATTCAGCTGACAGCCCTTTATTCGTGGGCCCGTTGGCTCCCTAACCCTGAGTACAGGAGATGGTCGGTGTGCGGCGTTCAGGGGAGTCGGGACAGAATATCAGTGTTTGATCGGTGTGTGGTGGGCCTGGTGGTGCTTTCAGGGACTTCCTGATGGATGAGACGGTGAGGCCTCTGAGGATTCCTCCTCAGGCGTTCGTCTACGCCGACAAACACAACGTGGCCCAGCTGGTGCAGGTAAAGGTGCAGCTGCAGGTTTCCCACGCGTGAAGCTGCTCTACATTCACTGTGTGTGTGTGTTTCAGAGCATGCTGTGCAGCCTGGTGATCGATCAGCCTGTTGATCCGATCTCCTACCTGATCGGGCTTCTGCAGAGGAGCAGCGATGATGGTGAGGTCGCCGTCGTGTCCCTGATGGCTTTTATTTGTTAGCATCGCTTAAAGCAGGGGTGTCAAACTCAAATACACAGTGGGCCAAAATTCAAAACTGGAACAAAGTCGCGGGCTAACATTAATATTTATTGAAAAAAAAAATCTTCCTCCAGATATAAGAATGAATCTTTTCTTCTGGACTCAAACACGTTTTGCTGAAAAACTGAATATGGAACAGCAAAGCTTAATACTAAACAATATATATATTAGCTGTATAATACCAGTAGGCCAGCTCTGATAGTAATTTTGTATGGCTTCGTGGGCCAAAAGTAATTAGGCTGCGGGCCAGAGTCTGACACCTATGGCTTAAAGCATTCCTTTAAAATTGTCTTTAAACGCAGACCGGGCAGAATATAAAGTCTTAAAATGGTCTCAGCCTTAATTCATCATTTTTATCACAGAAACACATACAGGACGTTTGCGATATCTGGAAACTCCAACGAACTCGCACACCTGTAAAGCTTTGAGTCAGGAATTTATTCTGACGTTATTAAAAATGAGACGCAACTATGGGGCTCATCAGACACCACGTTTTACAAATGCTTTTATGCACATCTGAAATGTTTAGTGTCAGTCCTAAACCGTTGTTCAGTTAGGATTAGAGTTCAGCACCGGAAACAGTGGCAACGATGAAGACACAAACACACGAGGTTCTCTGACGTCAGCTACACAATGAGCAATAAAAAGCTTAAATAAGCACAAACTAACAAATACATCGGGCCAAGAGAAGGACCGAAACACAGCCGAGGCAGAAACATGATGCCGCCCCTAGGGGGCGCTCTGACTCCAGCAACATCAGCACAGACGGACACCACTGCACTCACAAACCGCTAATGATAGGTCGTGGTTCTTTGTTCTGACGTCGCTCTCAACGCTCTTCTGAAATATTGATGTGGTCGTGTGTCCACGAGATTTTGAATGCAGCGTGTTGTGTTTAAGGACAGTAAGGTGTTTCATTTCTCCAATCGGTGGTGATCTTTGGCAAGCGTCTGCAGCAGGAAACAGTCAGACTGCAGGTCATGTGACCAGCTTGTTTTCTGACGTCTGATCTGTGTCAGTCCCCAGGGTCATGGTGCTGGGACCTCCTGCTGTCGGCAAACACACCGTGGTGAGTTCAAGTGAGCGTGGGAAACTTTCAGCTGACCTCCGCTTGCTCGTTTACGTTTCTTCTTCTTAAATATATTTAAAGGATTTGTACTGTTTTGGAAATATGTTTTGTTTGGTCTGCACAAAAATCAAAAACAATTCAATTTTGATAACAGATATATGATTAACTTGTTACTTTTAATGGCTAAATTTCATATTCACAAGTCCAAATATTTAGGAAGACATCCCTCTTTCTATGTATTCTCCTTTGAACTTGTACAGTATCTTAACTCTATTAAGAACTCCACTAACCCAAAAGCTATAAAAACTATTGGTGTTTGTGAAAAAATCAAGATCTTTCAATCACTTTGTTCTTTGGCTTGATTAGTTACTTTCCCCCTAGCATGTTTCTATTGTTGTTTTTGAATGCTGTTCTTGTATTTGTTTATCTATGCATACAATTCTTCTGTAAGTACATCACCATTATTGTAATACTGCTTAATTCCATTTTGTATTGTACTGATGTTTAAATAAAGATTTTGGAAAAAAAAAAAAAAAAGTTTACGTTTCTTCTTCTTCTATGTTTTTTGGGGGGTTTTCTTCAGGCCAAAAAGCTGAGCGCCGAGCTGAGAGCTGTTCACGTGACCGAAGGCAGTTTACTGCAGTACCGATCAGAGCTGCACGCCGAGCAGGTACACCTGCTTTTTCCTGATGTCTGTATCTGATCATTGTTGACTCTGAGCGGAGTGATGAAGTCTGACCTCAGTGTTGTCACTTTGTGACCAAACCGCCCGACCCCTCCCTGGTCCTCCTGTCTAGAGCCCGTTTGTTCATTCTGTGCATCATCCTGATGCCCGTGTGACCTGTGTTTTGTGTGTTTAGGAGCTTTCGGAGGGGGTGCTGGTTGGACTGGTTCAGCAGAGGCTGAAGGAGATGGACTGCTTCCACCGGGTGAGTCAGCCTCACAGTCCGGTTAGCTTAAAGCATCATTAAACATTTGTGCCGTGTTCGCACAGACCTGGGTCAAAGATCGTCGGTGCCACATGTCACAACCCGTTTGAAACGTCCCCCCTGATGTCCCCCCTGTTAGAAACGTCCCCCGTTACCCGCCTCACTTGCGTCTGTGATTGATGATAATTAGCGCTCTGGTCTCCGTTGTGTCCTACTACGATTCCCAGCAGGCCGAGCAGCGTTCTCCCCGAGGACGGGCTGATCAAAGGGATGCTGCTGTCACATCATGTGTGTTATATTCACACGGGCCGCTCCTCGCCGACGCTCCTCGTTAGCATCACGTCCCGTTTGCGAGGGCTGCTTTCAGATCAGTTTAAGGCAATGAAAGACGGAGGAGCAGCTGTCACAACAACAGCGACACAAACTGAACGCCTTCAAGCGGCATCGTGCTCAAAACGCATCCAGACAAATAAAGACTCGCCTGCAAGCGAGATCGGCGGCACCTGTCCCAGGTTACCTGCGCTGCCGGGAGGTCTGAGAGGGCGGGGCTTTTTGCAGGAGGTCTGGAAGAATTCTGCCTTCTTTTGCACTACTGCAGCTTTGAGCAGGACCCAGTCGCAGCACAGGTTCAGGGGGGGTGTCTGTGGTGTCCGCTCAGGGCTCTGCAGTCCCACAGGGGGGTTTCTAGTCTGCTTCTTTATTGTTGCTCAGTGTGAAGAAGTTCAACAATACGTCTGTGTCTCTACACGATAAAGAAACAGAAACTGCCACAGACGTGGATCAGCTGCTGGACCCGTGTGATCAAACATGGCAGACAGGAAGTTTATTCCATGTTTAACAATCAGAGTACATTCAAAATGAAATACACTGCCTTGATTTTTCTACAAGGTCAGGAAAGAGAGCGGTGTTCGAGACTTCAGTCTGGTATAGTTTGAGGGAACATTTTATGTAATGAAGGGAAAGAACCATGTGTTGTGATTGGTTCAGGACATACCTGCCTGCCCTCGGCTACCCTCAGCCACCGCCACAGGTCGGCTGATCTTTATTACTCTGCTTTCACTTGGTTTCGACAGGTACGCCAATACTGAACTGCTCTGCTGCAACATTAGCGAGCAAAGCTTTAACAACGTTTTGTGTCAAAACTTCAGAGAAGCAGAACAAACAGAAGCTGTTTACACCTCAGACTGTAAACGAAAGATGGACACGGCTCGTCACATCTCAGCTTCTCATGTGAGACTCACTCCTGCGAAGATCTCAGTGAGACAGCTCCACCCGTCAGAGTGTGTGTGTGTGTGTGTGTGTGTGTCATTAGCAGCTTCTTTGATTTGCTAATAGCTGTTTTTGGCTGCAGGCTAAACTCGTCACACACACACCAGGGACCGTCTGTGTGTGTGTTTGTGTCGGTGTGTGTGTTGAGGATGACTGACAGGTCCCGTCAGGACACCGCCTGCTGCTGTCACATTAAATTGTGCAACTTTGCGTCCGGCAGGAGCGTGGATGTGCAGGTGAAGATGAACCGTTAGTACACACTTCCAAGAGCTTCCAACAGAACCGGGACAGAACAGAGAGCAGGCACCTGTCAGTCTAACAGGCCACACCCCTAACAGTGCACCCTTTAGCAGCCCCTCCCTGAGCCCAGTTCTGCTGGAGGTTTCTGCCTGTTTCCTTCCTGCTTGTTCATATAGAGGGGTCTGATTGGTGGGTTTCTCTGTGAAGCTCTGTGTCAATAAAGCTGAACTGAATCAGAGACACGTGCAGAAGCTCAGAGTTGGAGCTCTGACGGAGGCTTCTGAAGATACTCTTCAGACAGACTGAACGCATCACCTGCTCATGAGCATGGGATCATGCTGACCTCTGAACCAACACACACACACACACACACACACTGACGTGTGTGTGTGTGTGTGTGTGTGTGTGTGTGTGTGTGTGTGTCCCTGTGTGTGTGTTACTGCAGGGCTGGGTGTTGGAGGGAATCCCTCAGACTCGCCTGCAGGCTCTGAGTCTGCAGCAGGGCGGAGTCATCCCCGAGCACGTTGGTAAGTAACAGGAAGTGAGATCACGCTTTGTGCCCTGCGCGGCTGCTTCCTGTGTGACATCACGCTGTGGTATGTGTCATCAGTGATGCTCGAGGCGGCGGATGACGTGCTGATGGAGAGAAGTTGCGGACGGCTGGTCGACGCAATCACTGGGGGTGAGCCCACGCCCATAATCAAACATCAGTGAATATGTTCTTTCCTTGTGACATCACTTCCTGTCTGCAGACATCTACCATCGGACTTTCATCCTGCCAGATGATGACATTATCACTCGGCGTCTGGAGAAGGGGAGGAGTCTGACAGACCAACAGAGACTTGCTAAGCTTCACCGTTACTGTTGTGAGGTCACGGGTCTGAGATCAGCCTATCAGCACGTGCTCAAGGTCATCGACAGCGACCAACCACACGCTGACATCTACCAGCAAGGTACAGACCCACACAGACTCTCTCACACACACACAGACTCACACACACACAGATGCTGATTGGTCAGTGAGGAGTGTTTGCATCATCGGTGTGAACGATGCTCTCCTGTGGTTGAGTCCAGGTTCAGGCTCCTCCCTCCCAGACCTGCGGTGTGCCACAGTTTTGGTTCTGCTCGTCTTCAGCACGTTTTGAGCAGCTTTGCTATGCAGATGATATTCAGGTGTTTTTTGCTCTAAGCCTCGAGACGTGTGTCCAGATCCTGCAGAGGTGCTTGGACTCTATTAAAAGTTGGATGTCTGACAGTTTTTCTCCATCTTAATGAAGAAGAAGCTGGAGGCCCTGTTCGTGCCCCTGACAGAGTTGTACCTGACGGAGGCTCTTGGTCCCCTTGCTCCGTTTACTAAATCCTCTGTCAGGAACTCTGAGGGGACCTGGACTCTATGATGATTGAACTACATCCTGCAGGTCCCAGAGGTCATGTGATCAGGGCCTGCTGGCTGGAGCCTCGGACACATCTAAACACTTGGCGCTTGGCTTTATGAACTTTATGAACGGTGCTGCAGGAATGAAACTGTTCTTTAATGATGCCTCAGTGAAACAGTCACAGAGCAGGCAGCTCCAGCATCTTGTCCTCAGGTGTGCTCCATACACCTGAGCTCGTTCTTTCTGTGATCTACCTGCTGATTCAGGTAAAGCATTAACTGGTGTGTGTGTGTTTTCTCTTAGTGCTGGCTTTTGTCCGGACTCGTCAGCGCTCCAGAACTCCCAGAATCCTCCTGCTGGGACCACCGGGGTCTGGAAGGAGCCGTCAAGCCCAGCTGCTGTCAGAGAAGTACGGGATGGTGGACGGTACGCAGCCAGGATGGGGTCACAGTTGAGGGACACCAGCTCAGGCTCACTGTGCATCCAATAGGAAGCTCCGGGCGAGTAGCTGCTAAATACAAACCTGCCACAGTCTCTTTGTAACATGTAAAGATATGACAGAGACCTTAAAGGGTCAGAGGTCACACTGATGAAAAGCATGTCCTGTCAGGTCACATATAGGTCAGAGTGAAATCTGAGGTTTCGCTCAGGTGGAGGAAGTAATGAGAATGGCCAAAGGTCACACGACGAAGACTGTTTTCACTTTTTACTGTGTGTGTGTGTGTGTGTGTGTGTGTGTGTGTGTGTGTGTGTGTGTGTGTGTGTGTGTCAGTGAGCTGTGGTCGTTTGCTGAGGTCTGTAGCTGCAGCTGGTTCCAGTCGAGGAGCAGAGGTCCAGGCGTACCTGGATGACAGACGTCCAGGTGAGCACACACTCATGTCTGCCTGCGGCTGCGATGTTCTCTATCAAACCTTCCAGAAAGTGCCGCTCGTCTCGCGTCAGTCCACACAAGGTTTCCCACAAGTGTGTGGGACCATCCAGAGGGTTTTTGGACATGTTTATGGTGTGACTAATGTGCAAAAAAGAAATCAGGGAGGGGGCAGAGACAGTACGAGCTGACATAAGCCTCCGACCGTCGCTGCCGAGGCGCGGCCGGCTGTGACCGTGTGCGCTAGCGTCCAGAGGGCGACACTAACCCCGCTGTGGCTGCAGTTTCAGACTCGCTGCTGCTGCAGGTCCTGGAGGAGCGGCTGAGCCGACCCGACTGCACCCGCGGGGGCTGGATCCTGCACGGCTTCCCCTGCGACCTGCAGCAGGCCCGGAGCCTGCAGGAGAGCCACCAGCAGCCCAACAGGTACAGGCTCACTGTACTCACGGAGCCGTTCTCCAGAAAACTCCGAAATCCTTTTAACCTGCTCGCATTCTCGTCTCGTCCTCCTCTTACTGTCAGGGTTTTCTTCCTGGAGCTGACCGATGACGTTTGCCTGGAGAGACTCAGTCTGAGAGCCACAGACCCGGTCAGCGGTCAGAGGTCAGGAACTCAGATTTACCTGTGACGGGAAAATTCCCACTGCAGGGAGAACACGTCTGCATCATGCTGTCGGCCCTGTGATGTAATACACACACATGTGTAGGCACACACAGTGCTGATGGTGCAGTGGTGGTATTGACTGTGTGTGTGTGTGTGTGTGTGTGTGTGTGTGTGTGTGTGTGCAGCTTCCATCCTGTGACTCGGCCGGCTCCGAGCTCTGAGGTTCAGCACAGACTAAAGACCCGACCTGAGGACAGCATGGAGTCTGTAACACAGAGACTGAAACAGTACAGGCTCCACAGCGCCGCCCTGCAGGTACACACACACAGGAGAGAGATGGAGGCAAAACATTAGGAACAACAACAAAGACTAAAAGGCCAAAAACAAAGCTGTGATTTAAACCCATGGATCATAAGATCAGAACAAGCAGCAAAGATGAGCTGTAACCCGCAGGTGCACGCAGGTGAAAATCTAACTCTGTGTGTGTGTGTGTGTGTGTGTGTGTGTGTGTGTCAGTCTGTCTATCCTGAGGCCATTCACATCGATGCTGATCAGGACCCTCACTCTGTGTTTGAGGCCGTGGCGAGCAGGCTGACCTCTGAGTGACCTCTGACTCACCTGGACTCACCTGAACAAGCTGAGGTCACATGATTGTCTGTAAAAATAAAGCATGTGCTGCTCCTCCCTGTGTTTGTTATGCTTCTCTTCAGGCAGAGCTCCCACCTGACCTGCTCTCACTGACTCCGCCCACTCGCCCATGTGTTTTGTTTTCCAGTAAAAGTCTGAAGCACATTTTACTAAAATCACAGAAACAAATAAAGACGGAAGTTTCGGGGAAACCTGAGCACGACTGTGACACACACACACACACTGAGCACCTGTGGGTGTCCGAGTCAGCTGATCTCACAGATCAACAAGTTTCACTCAGCTGCACTGAGCATGCTCAGTACTACGAGCATCAGTACATTGCAGTACAAGTAATAGTTTGACTACTATGCAGTAGCATCAGTAGTGTATCAGTACTCTGATGGCGGTGTGTGTCGGCAGCCTCGGCGTGACTGACAGCCATTGACGTCTCTGTCAGCTCGCTGCCGTCTCCTCCCGTGTGAGAGCAGTAATCACAGTTTAGGACGCCTTCATGTTAAAATATCTCCGTTTACCTCTGAAGTCGAGATTGAAACCTCACTCAGACGCTCGCCGCCGTTTCAAAGCGGTGATTTGGGTAAATGACTATAATTAATCCTCCGCCGCGGCGGTTTGAGGCCCCGCGGGGCCGGGCGTGCCGTTTGATTGACAGCTCTATTTTTAAGCCTTCCTGCTGACAACAGGACGTGGAGCAGGAGGGAACGGGGACGTTTGATGGATGATGGACAGTTTGTCCTCATTTCCTCTTCCTCCTGCCATGAAGTCCACCTGACGGCACTGATTGGAGGAAAGTTTCTCCTTGAGAATCTGGACCAGGTTCTGGAGCTGAGCGGGGAAGTTATTGAAACCATTCTGACGGCAGAGCCACGAGGATGCTGCGAGCGATGGAGATGGTCCGCTGTGGCGGACTCTGAAGGAAAGAATAGAATCTCTGAGTAGTGTTGCTGGAGGAGGCCGGAGCTGCACTCCCTGCAGGCTCACCTGCAGTGTGACTTGGAGGCTCAAACCACACCTGCTGCACCGCCCGCCCGACCCTCCAGTGTTCTCGCTGACAGCAGGATGTTCCTCCCTCTGATTGACTCCCTGAAATAGTTTAAGGATATAAATGTTTATAATAACATCCAAAGTATGTCAGTGTTTTTTTACACGCAGGCAGTCTCCCTTATTACTAGAGTGTGTATCCGGAATGAGATGACGCTACTGCGCATGTCCACGCAATCAGCTGCTGAGCGGAGAAGGCGGGGTTTGTGACATAGCAGGAAGCATTAATCACGCGTGTCTGTACGTGTGGAGAGTTTCACAGTGAGTATTTATTTGTCTCGTTTTCCTCTTTTTAATTTTTTTCTTTTAATCTGAAAGGTCTTCGCAGACCGGAAGTTTCTGTTAGCATCAGGTCAACGGTAGCAGCCGCGCGCTCTCGTGTCGAACTTTAAACACGCCGCTCTGTGGTGGGTTAAGCTCCTCGTGGGCCTAATTCACAGCTGTTTTACACGTGACTGAAGGTAAACTGCTGCGCAGCTGAACCAATAAGAGAAGCTCTTCTTCAAACTGTTTGTGAATGGAGTTTGGTGTGAGAGTGACTCACAGCTCTGTGTTTACCTGTAGTTTGTGGACACACGCACACCTCTGATGATGTCATCTTCCGATGAACAGTTGTGTCGGAACAGCTCCAGCGACATGACGTCATCACCGCCATCCCGCAAACGGAAACGTCAGAAGGCTCAGCAGCCATGGGTGAGCTCTCTCTCTGTCTCTCTCTCAGTGCGTTCATTTGATGTTTCTGTGACTTTGAGGTGCCGCAGAAAGCAGAGAAGAGGAGGAGCTCCTTCATACTGCAGGTGGCAGCAAAGGAGGAGGAGCCTGCAGGTGCAGATCCAGGTTTCCTCTGTTAGCCGGCTCAGTAAATCCAAACCGCTGTCTCTGTTAAGCCCTTCAGCTTTCAGCCTGTTCACTCTTCTTCTGTATGAAAAGCATCAGCAGAGCTCCGCCCACTGTTATCAGAGGAACAGCTGATTCAGTGGTTAGTGACTGATTCATGTGGGCAACATTGTCTCACTGAGAGGCAGCAACACAATCAGAACGTGGATTTTAAACACAAACTCTGAACCAGGTGATGTGCTCAGAAGCCGTTACCATGGTGATCTAACAGGGGAAGCTGCCTTCATGTCATCATAGCTTGCTAACCTGCTAACCTCACTTCTTAGTTACAGCTTTCGCCCATGGCAACTGCAGAGAGCCACAGAATAAAGGCTGCAGTTCCCTTCATGACCACAGGGGTCACCATATGAACTGTCTTTATTTTTTAGGCTCCACCCAGTGACGGGACAGACGGGACCCCGAAGAAGAAGAAGAAGGATGGAGCGAAGGAAACGGGACGTGGCGGCATCAAGACCTCCTCACTGTTCAAACATAACCCTGACATCCCAGACATCCACAGGTGCAGCTCCGCCTCCGATTGGCTCATTGAACCAGCTTCTCGGCTGGTTCTGATTGGCTCAGACTGCAGAACGTTCCGGAGTGATCAGTAATCAATAATTTGGAGTCTTCTTTCCTTCAGACCAGCCATCGCTCAGCTGAAGGAGAAGATTTTTACCTCCGACTCGTTTTCAGACCTCGACCTGCACCCTCACTTGGTAACACACACACACTTTCGTCTGTCTCACGTTCAGCATCGCTGCTTCATTGTCAGCTGCTCTCTTTGGCTGTTTCTGTCTTCTAGGTGGCCACTCTGAACAAAGTCATGAATATTTCTACACTCACCAGGTTGGTTTTTACACACACACACCTGACTGTGACCTGATCAACGTATAAACTCTACAAAGGGACATTGCAATGTTGTTGTTTTGTTTGTTTTTTAAAATACTTACGCAGTGTACAGAAGCAGACGATCCCAGCTCTCCTGGCGGGACGCGATGCTGTGGTCCGCTCTCAGACAGGATCAGGTGAGTCACCTGTCGTACCTGATACAGCAGGTCTCTGTGGGTCGATCAGTCACACTGAGGTGTTCTCAGGTGAGAGGGTCTCCTTCTGGGTGGACATAAAACACGTCACCTGACTCAGGAGGTGTCCAGGTGACCTCCTGAGTCAGGTGAGTCAGGGCTTGTTAATGTGTGTGTCTGCGGGCCTTTTGTGGGTGTTTATCGTACGTGCATATCGATGCAGCCCAGTTTAGTTCCTGCAGCGTCGTGTTGTTTTTGAAGGTCACATGTTCAAACATGAACGTACAGGATCAGAACTACTCTCTGTAACGAGGAAGAAGGTTTGTATTAGATTGCACTGTGAGGAAAGTCATTTAGCAACATGTCCTAATGAAAGCCACCCAAACGTGTCTGCAGGTAAAACTCTGTCCTACGCCGTCCCGCTGGTCCAGAGTCTTCAGTCGATTCAGCCGAAGGTCAGCAGGTCAGATGGTCCTCTGGCTCTCATCATCGTCCCCACCAGAGAGGTTCGGTCAGATTAGCACGTTTCACTGTAGTGTCATCCGTGACTTCCTGTTCACACGCTGAAGGTTGGCTCTTCTGTTTGTCAGCTCGCCCAGCAGACCTTCCAGACCTTCCAGAAGCTTCTGAAGGTAACACAGTATTCACAGCTGTTGTTTCATATTGTACTCTATGGTTAAAGTCCCTAAAGCAGATGGAGGCGCTCATTCTAAACGAGTTGTTACCTCTGTCACATGGACACGCTCCGGTCCCACCACAGACACGACAAACCCACCAAACACAGTCAAACGTTAGAATGCGGCACAACGTCAGAGACCAAAGTAATGAAGGAAGTGTGCAGCGTAGCTTACCACCCTGCAACGGCCGACATGTGGACGAGCCAAGCAAAGTGTGCTTAGCGCTGCAGTCGATGTTCGCACAGCGGTGGGTTTCCTGACGTCCACACAGGAGCAGGAATGACAGCCGGACGCCTCGGGAAGTGCTCGCGTCACTGCGTGGGGTCAGCCAGTGAGTGTCACTGTGGGCCACGTTCATTTTGTAAGAATGAAATAGTGCTTAGGATGTGGTGATTATGGAAATCCTTCACTGCATTTACAGAAAATGCATCAGCGTAGTCGTGCAGAGAATATGGCAGCACAGATCCACAAGCAGGGCTGGGTCCCAGTATAGACCCCCGAGGGGCGGCTGTCCCACCAACCCAGCACAAAGTCCAAATATTCACCACAATCAGTGGCTCTGAAAATTCACTAATCACTTCACGGCCCCAGCTCTGCGTTTTTCAGAGGTGTGTGCTTGCTGTGGTTTGTAGCACCAACAACTTCCTGCTTCGCATGTGGATATAAAAATCAGCAGCTGACAGAGAAACGAGAGCTTTGCATGAGTCGCTCTCAGGTGTGTCTCTCTCTTTGCAGCCGTTTACCTGGATCGTCCCAGGTGTCCTGATGGGAGGAGAGAAGAGGAAAGCGGAGAAGGCCAGGTGTGATCACAAAGCACGTTCGTTCGTCAGCTCTGGAAAAAGAGCAAAGCTGTGTGGCGCTCAGCAGAGCTCAGATCCAGGCTTTTAGAGATGTGAAGCCGCTGGAGTCTGTTCTCAGCTGCTCTGTGGCGTCTGAAGCGATGCTGTCGTAACAATATTATTCTGTCTTCAGGATCCGTAAAGGAATCAACATCCTGGTTTCGACTCCTGGACGTCTGGTGGACCATATCAAAAACACCCTGAGCATCGCCTTCAGCGCCGTCCGCTGGCTGGTCCTGGACGAGGCCGATCGGTAACTCTTAGGCGTAGTTGACTCCGATTCCCTTTGATCGACGCCCTCCTGCAGCGTGGACTTAATTTTATGTCCATGTGTGCGTTCAGGACGTTGGACCTCGGCTTTGAGAAGGACCTGACGGTCATATTAAACAGCCTGAACTCTGCGGGACCAGCCCGACAGAACGTGCTGCTCTCTGCGACGCTCACAAATGGCAAGTCCACCGCTGTGCTGCCCCTCCTGTAGTTCCTCCGTCGGCCCGTAGAGGGCAGTATAACAGCCTCTGTGTGTTTCAGGTGTGACGCAGTTAGCAGACGTGTGTTTAAACGACCCGGTCAGCATCCACGTGTCTGGCGCTCCCTGCTCTGACCTCACCACCACCTCCGCTGTAACATGTGACCCCGAAGGAGCCAGCCAATCAGAGAGCTTTGCTGTGCCTGAGGCTCTGAAGCAGTTTGTGGTGGTGGTTCCCAGTAAGGTCAGACTGGTCTGCCTGGCTGCTTTCATACTGGACAAATGCAAGGTGAACAGTCCGGAAGTGGTCATAACGATAAGTACAAGGCAGGAAGGAAAAAAGGAAAGCTAAAATCTGATTGGTCCTCGATGTTTTCCTTTCAGTTTTCTCAGAACGACAAACTCATCGTCTTCATCTCGAGCTGCGAGGCCGTCGAGTTCCTTCACTCTCTCTTCACCGCTGTGCTCTCCAGGCCCTCAGCCAATCGCAAACCTCCGCTGAGGTTCCTGCGTCTCCATGGCAACATGAAGCAGGAGGTAATGCTGCCGTTTTGCCGCCGTTTCTGCTGCTGTCTGCCTCTCAGTGTTAAATGCGTGTTTGTTTTCCCCACCAGGACCGCACGGAGGCCTTCCAGCAGTTTTCGGCGTCACAGTCGGGAGTGCTGCTCTGTACGGTCGGTATCCTTTAACCTGCAGTGTGCGCTGTGACCACCAGGGGGCAGACTGTATTTTAAACGCAACACATGACTGTACATATATGTAATACATATGTAAGTCGTGTCCAAATTCCAGGGCTGCATCCTCCTGAGGACCCGGCCTTCGCGGTCTACGTGGGCCGGGTCCTCAGAAGGTCGGGCAGGCCGGAAGTAAACGGCTGTGAAATGGGACGGTCCAGCCTTCAGATCTGCGTCACCGCTGTCTCGTGGAGTTTTTAATAAACTCGGCCGTCTGCTCCTTGCTGTCTAAAATATAACAGGACACTGGAGGAAACTCTCGACCATCTCACACTTCTGCTTAATCAGCTGTGTGAAAACCAAGGAGGAACCCACCCGATAAATAAAGTTTTATCTAATCTAATAACTTTAATCTCAGCCAAACCGATTTACTCAGGAACAAACAAAACACTGAAAAAAGCCCAACAATAACATTTTTAGGTTGTATAAGTGACTCATATATCACGTTTAACCCGAGTAGCGAAGGTGATCTGAAAATGATGTGCCGGGAGTTGTGCCGTTCTCGGCCGCATCAGTGACCCTCGAGCTCCCGGCTCGCTGTCGAGCTGGTGGGTAGCAGACGTCTCCGAAAACGTCGAAGCACTTTTGCAAATATGCGATATCTTGATAAACCGAGCAGATATTTGATGTTTACACAGCTACTTTCTTGCCTGAAAATATGTTAAAAGTTTATTTTGTGACCCAGAAAGATTAGTAAGAGTAATTTTAAAACTTAGTAGCAGCCGCCATTGTTGGACACACCCGACCCATCCTTCAAATTCGGGGAAAAGGAGGACGCATTTGTCGGCTGCATTCAGAGGAGTCTACGAATTTGGACGGCCTTCGGCGCGTCGCTGTGACGGGAGGAAGCAGCCCATGAATTTGGACACGACCGTAAACTTCCTTTGTGTGCTCTTTGTTTCAGGACGTGGCAGCCAGGGGCTTGGACCTGCCCCAGGTCACCTGGATTATTCAGGTGACTTTATGTTATCGAATGAATCAGAAGGATGCAGCGAGTGATTTATTTTGTCTGAAAAGGATGGCATGAGTGAGAGTCACGACTGGAAGAGTTATGGTTGGGTAGCAGGGCTTGTGATTCCAGATGATGAGCCTTTATTAATAATTTGTGATGATGGGTTTGTGGATGTAGCCAATCTGGTGGCAGCTCTGCAGTGAGGTCATGTGTGGGGCGGATACCTGTCGTTTGAATCGTTTGTCAGCAGAAGACGGGGTCTGTAAACAAGTACGCTAACCCAGGTTTCCTGGTCTGTACGAGTCTGATGATGAGTCATTGGCTTATATAAGCACTGCAGTTCCTGTAATGTCCACTAGGGTCTTTATGCAGAAATAATTTTGAAGTAATTGCTCAGAGGTGTCGCAAAGATGGCCGCCGAGTGTTTGCTCAGTAGAGCTTAGAGCGTAAAGCTGGTCAGCTCAGTAGAGACGGTGTCGTCTCCATAGAGACGAGCTGTCTGTCGAGAAGCTGCTTCTGCTGCTGAGCGGCGACACAGCGGAGGGGAGGAGGAAGCGTGCAGAATAAACGGGCTCAGATCGTAAGCACCTACATAATGTATCTAGCCAATCAGCGAGCAGGACATGACTGATAACCTTTTTGGTTTTTCCCAGTACACTCCTCCCACCGCAGCGGCCGAGTACGTTCACCGCGTCGGACGTACAGCTCGGATTGGAGCGCGAGGAAGCAGCCTCCTCTTCCTCACCCCCGCTGAGACCGCCTTCATCACTGAGCTGGCCAATCACAACATCAGGTTTGCTGACGTGCAGTGTCATGCTGGGTGGCACTTGTGCTGGTTTTAACCATGTGGGTGGGGCTTACTGTGTTTCAGCCTATCAGAGATGAAGCTGCAGGACATCCTGTCCAGTCTGATGTTCGATGATGTCTACAAGGGGCGGGGCAAGTACCATAGCAAGGTAGGTCACTTCCGAAAACTTCTGTCAGGTGGCTGCGGGTGAGGCTGGTGATCAGATGTGATTGGCTGAGACACTAAATGTTTTTTGTTTTTTTTTTTATTTCTGCCATTTTTTTATCTTGAGCAATTCAAGCTCCGCCTCCTAGTAAACTCTGGTAACTTGTAATAGCTGAATAGCACCAGCAGGCGGCGCCTCCTTTGACGTTTTTGAATGTAGGCTCCCATCATGGACTCCATCAGCTCTGATGCTGTTAGCGCGCTGCAGGGCATGCTGAGTGACGCAGCGGCTACGATCTCCACCTGAGACCTGCTTCAGAAGCTGGTCGCCCATAACAACCAGTCCGAGCCGATACCAGCCCATTCCAGCCGGTATCGGCTTAGCGACTGGTGCCGCAGCTTTGTGAGGCGAGCGTGAGCAGGTCGTCACCGGTTGTGCTTAAAGAACAAGGTGTGTTTAGCAGCGAGCAGATCGTGCCCTGATGACGAGGAGGCGCCAGCCTGCTCGTTAGTCTCCAGACACAGGAAGCGTGTCGTTTCTGCCTGGAGCCCGCCTGCGGGGGCGGCCGGGCCATCCCCCTGTGTGTGTCGCTGTGTTTTTAATGAGGCTCTTGTAGTATTTTTAAAAAGCTTTAAGACTCTGAGAGAGTGAGACCCCGGCCCAGACCGCCTGCTGTGCGCCGCTTTAAAGTCGCTCCTGTCAGCCAGTCAAAAGCGCCGTGGTGACGGCGTGTGTGAAGCAGGTTCAGCCTCTGATGTTTCCGCTTCCATGACGCGTGACCTGCCACGACCTGATGCTTGTGTCGTCACGCTGTAGCTGTCAGAACAGATTTCAGCTCCTCTCTCTCCACGTCGACCTTTATTTAAACATCTGTTGAGCAGACATCAGGTGGTACGTGGGCGCGTCTCGCACGCTGCCGTGGGGACGATGTTCGTGCTGATGCGGGAGCAGAGCTGCTGAATCAAACACAGTCTGAAAATTCTGGATTCTTCCCTGTCGGAGTAAACAGGAATAAATCAGTGTGGGGCGTGAGCGCTCGCACGTTCGACCCGCAGCAGCTAAAAATAATCATTTGTGTTTGCACAGCTCACACGTGCTCAGCAGCGCTGTGACGAGCAGGTTTGCACCTTACAGTAGCCCCTCCCACGACCCCAGTCTGAAGTCCTCACCTTTAACACGGGTCAGAGCAATGAGTGACATCACAGACCACGCAGCCCAGCGGGGGGCGCTGCACCACGCTGGTCACATGTGGTGCTTTAGTAAACCGTTCCAGCGCTGAGGCGAGGGAGCTCGAGGCGCAGACGGCAGATTTCCGGAGCACGGCTGAGTCTGACGTGTTTTTTTTTTTTTTTTTTTTCTTCTTCTTCCTGTCAGAGTTCGTCCAAAGCTCTGGAGCAGGAAGTCCGCGAGCGAGCGACCGTCCTTCAGACTGAGTTTGAGAACTTTGTCCACGCGGACGCTCGGTCGCTACAGGCTGCCAAGAAAGGTAACGACGCCGAGAACGTGACGAGAGTGAGGAGAACGTGCTGCTGTTTTATTGGCTGACCTGTCACTGTGATGTCAACAGCACTGCAGTCCTTCCTGCGAGCGTACACCACCTACCCTGCTCACCTCAAACACATCTTCCACATCCGCTCGCTCCACCTGGGCCACGCCGCCAAGAGCTTTGGCCTCAGAGACGCTCCGCAGGGTCTGACTGCCGCCGCCGGTCCCGGGGCCTCCGGGAGCCACAGGAAGAACCAGAACCAGGCCCGGAAGCAGACCGGGAGTCCGGCCAAGAACCAGAACCAGAAGAAGCTGACTGGAAAGAAGAGGTGAGTGAGGACTGTGCAGCCGAGGGTTCTAACCTTAATTTAAACACACACAGAGTCGGGATGGACCCGCTGCACACCTGGACCAGCAGGTGTGACTGTTTGAAGTGATGCAGTCACCAGCTGAGCGCACGCTCACCTCCACCACTCCATCGCTGAAGCAAACGTTTGCTCAACGCCTTCTAGACGAGAACACAGACACACAGCGTGTCAGGATGTCAAAGGGCGTATCAGCCCAGAAGCTGTGAGGCCGTTTGTCAGCACACGGCCCCGACGCGCTTCGTGTAAGCGAAGGAAGCACGAACGCCTTCAAACACAAAGATGGAGACAGTAAAAGCGCTCAGGCGAGGCCTCGACGCAGCACGGTTTGTGTGTGCGTGCGTGCGTGTGCGTGTGTGTGTGTGCGTGTGTGTGTGTGCGTGCGTGTGTGTGTGTGCGTGCGCGCGTGTGTGTGCGTGCGTGTGCGTGTGTGTGTGCGTGCGCGCGTGTGTGTGCGTGCGTGTGCGTGTGTGTGTGTGTGCGTGCGTGTGTGTGCTCGTGCTCATTGGTCCTGCTGTGATGACTGCCACAAACACACACTCTTGTACATAATCAAAGTGGGTCCCCTCAGTCACACATGGCGTTTACACGCCGTCCACTCAGGAGTGTGTGTGTGTGCGTGTGACATGTATAAAGAAGCTGATTATAAAACTAATACTGTTCTTGTTGTCATGACGACGAGCTGATGGCGCCCTTCTTCCTCTCTGTGTCTCAGGTTTGGTCAGAGGGAGGTCCGGCTGATCTGCTCAGAGTTCTCCAGCGGGCTGGAGAGTAGAGACGCCAAGAAGAAGAAGAAGAAGGAGGAGGAGGAGTGATGAAGAAGAGTCTGATGTTGAGCAGCTGAGGCGATGGTCAATATATGAAAGATGTGATTGATGCTGACGTGTGAGCGAGCTCCTCCTCCTGCCTTGGCTGGTTGGCCGGTGCACTCGTCGGTCTGTGACGAGATTTTTGAGTTTCAGACGGTCGCAGAATAACGACCATCTGACCGCTCCACCCTCACCACTTCACGCACGTTTCTGTCGCTCCGAGCTGCGAGTTTGAAACCCGAGTGCTGCTCGTGGACACGCCCCCGACTCCCCGCCCTGTTCCTGACTGTGCACCTGTGTCATTTGTCCTTAGGGGCCACCGTACTGCATCCCCAACATGAACCCGTGCTAATAAAAGCAGATGTTTGTGTGCAGATGTTTGTGTGCAGATGTGTTCTTCCAGCTGTTTTCACTTTTGAAGCAAAGCAGACGAGATCCTCGTGACAACGCTTCAGTGTTCACGGGGGGGGGGCTCTATTGTATTGAGGTTTAAATTTTGCTCTTGACCAAATATGGTTACTTCCTGGAACAAAGCCAGTTCAGCCTTAGAGGTGGGGCGAGGAGCTCAGAGGAGAGCCGCTCATAGGTGCAGCTGGGAGGAGGAGGATGGGGAGGTGCGTCCCAGTCGGAACCAGCAGAGTGCCGCCTGCTCACCAGACAGTTGCTGTAAACCAAGCCTGGGAACCAATCAGAGCCATCGCTTTCACTTTGAATCAAAGGAAAACAACAATGAGAATCTTTATTTTCTTTATTGAAAATGTAAAAACCGAAGTCAGAGCTACAGAAACGCACAGAGAAGTTCGTGGCTCGACCACGGCTCTACACTCCTGCCTGGACTCGCTGTCCAGACGTGAACGTCACTGTTGTTTCCTTGCTTGAGCCCCGCCTCCTGAGCCCGGCACCGCCACAGCAGTTTGTTCCTGAGGGAACCAGTCCTAGTCAGTGGGGAAGGGGCTGAGTGTGGGTGAGAATGTGGGGTAGGAGAGGCGGGGCTGGGTGGTGTTGGTGGGCGTGGCTTCGATACAGGTATAGGTTCATTGTGGGCGGGGCAGGAGGGTACAGGTAGTGCGTGGGCAGGAACATCCTGCCGGCCTCGGCCAGCAGCTCCAAGCCGGCGGCAGACTGACGCTTCCACTTGGTCCTGCCGGGAAAAACAAAGCGCACGTTACTCACCGCAAACACACCTTACCCCAGTCTGCTGTCACGTGACTGGACCTGAACCAATCAGCACGTGTCAGCACATGTGCAGTAAAATTCCCTCCATCCGGAGCACACGTGAGTCTACATGATCGTAAAGACTGCAGCAGACATGAGGCGACCCGATTGGATCAGAACCTGCAGACAGGAAGCAGATGTTCCTCCAGCTGTGTAACAGGCTTTAACGCCCAGAACACATCAGCCTCTGCTGAAACTTCTGTCTTCCTTCAAGACAGCTGTCATCTGATTGGCTGCCCCTCACTAACAGAACAGTGGGCAGGGTATCTGCCCCCTCTATGACATCACAAAGATTGGAGCGTAGAAAAAAACTATGACAAACTGAGTGTTTGGAGCAGACTGAGGCTGCGGAGCTTTTCGCTCACAGGGTCACCGCGGCGTTCGTCCTTGAGATGATCACAGTCTGCGCTCACATCGCGGTCATGTGATCAGGTTCAAATTTCATGTCAGTAAACTTTAAAGAGTTTTTTAATAAAGAAGAAAACAAAATAATGACCAACCACGAGTCCAGGACCGGGACGACCAATAATCTGCTTGATGTTGTGGTACCAGGTGTGTGTTTACCTGCGGTTCTGGTACCAGGTCTTGACCTGCATGTCGCTGAGCTGCAGCGAAGCCGCCAGCTCCATGCGCTCCTGGACGCTCAGATATTTCTGTTTCTGGAAGCTTCTCTCGAGCCTCGCCAGCTGCTGGTCGCTGAACGCCGTCCGTGCCTTACGAGGTTTCTTGAGGCGTGACGTCACCGAGTCGGAGCCGGCGCTCTGCACTGAGGTAGGAATGACGTCACATTAGTCCTGTAAGCTGATTGGTCGGCGACAGAAAAACCAGGTACAGCTCATTCATGATAGTCATTTATTATGATTCAGCTTCTGTTTTAAAAGCCGAGGTTCAGCAGATGAAAGTGATCAATAAAAAAGCGAACATTGATTGACAGCATTTATCAGATTGTTGCGTTGTTCTTACCAGAGGGACGACCACAGTCTGTGTCTGTGGTGTGAAACTGATCCAAGTATCAGACGTGAGGCTGCAGAGTGAACCGACCCCGGCCTGCTGTTCGTTAAACGATTCCAATCATGGTTTTATCTCCGTCACAGCTGTCAGATTAAAAGTGTTTTGAATCACGTGATCACATGTGCTCGCGTTCGCGTGCCAAGTTTAATGAAACCGCCACGATATGATTTTGAGTTTTACAAAAAAAGATGAACTGAAATGACGATAATGTGGTCAGAGAATCATTTGTACTGAGGTAAGCGTCACAGCTTTAATGATGAACCACGGTGATGACGGCCGTTAGTCATAGTCAGCAGGTTTGAGCTGCTTCAACGTTTAAAGCTAAATATGAACAAATACAATGTTTTAAGTTAAATGACTTTAGCGGTGCTTTCATGTGACCCACACCCACGGGAGCTCTGCTGTGATTAGCAGCTGAACAAAAACCCTGAAAATACACAATAATAACACAAAACAACGAAGCCGCGTTTCAAACTGTGCAGCAAAGACAAAAATATGAACCATCCGCAGGTCTGATGGCTGCGCCAGCGGCAGCTCACTGCGACCGGAGCCGGTTAAAGGTTTCAAGGTTCAGAAGCCGTGACGGAGATTCCTGCGTGATCAGTGTTTTTACTCGGTGCTGATGAAGCTGTGTTTCTCTGTATGGGTCACAAAAACAAACAAACAAACAACAACAACTCTGGTGACATTTCCCGAGTTTCATTATTATAAAATCTGACCAATAAGCTTCAATAACCTGGATTTAACTTTTATTTTGGAAAACTGCTCAGGTCTGCTGTATCCTCTCTGATTAAACATCGTGCATGAGCTGTACCTGAGTACAAACACAGAGCAGGGATGTAAAGTAGTGCACAGCTGCTTTTTTAACTTCACGTGATTCCTGCAGGATCACCCGTGACTCCATCAGTCACGGTTTCAACTGAGTGAAAGAAAGAAGCGCAGGTCCTCTAAAATAAAAGACCCAGAGTCAGCGGGCAGGAGGCTGCTTTGTTTTCACTGATTAATGAGACTCACAGATCATCATCAACACCCCGATCACCGATTAGAAGTTATGATAAAGACTCTTTAAGATTATGAATTTCATTTCTGTCTCAAAATGAGAAAAACACGTAACGCAGAAACTTTATTTTCGCTTTAAAACAGTTCGACTAACAAGTAAATGAACGCTCAGATTGATTTCTCTCAATTAAAACACAAAAGGTTTGTAATAACGAGACTGTTTCTCTGTTTCACTGACTTTATTCATCTGGTTTTTATTTCTGTCCACGAGTGAAAAATATCTTTGGTTTCTTGGTCGTTGAAAGAAGAAAATAACCTTCTGATGTTTTTAATGAAAATAAAATCCGCGTGATTCTCATTTTTATTTTGATTGAAACTTTACTTTCTCCTTCTTTAAACTCTTTTCTCTGTTTTTACCTGTTTCGCTGTCTGAAGATGAGCTGCTGAGACTTTTATCCTGGAAATCTTCATCCTGTCCGGACCGGAATGGCTCGGCTTCCGGCCCGGGTTGTCCCGGTTCAGAGTAGACCTGTCCCGGGTGAGAGTCCGCTAAAATGTCCCGGATTAGGAAGGAGGAGCAGGCGGAGCGCAGCTGAAGCGGTGCGGGCAGCAGCGGAGGCTCCAGCCGGGGAGCAGGCTCCCTCCACGGGGATGAAGGCGCCGAGCAGCCGCTGCTGTTCCCCGGGCTGAGCTCCGGAGGGTCTGCCCGGGGCAGGAGCGCCCCGAGCGAGAGCAGAGAGTCGATCCGGAACCCGGAGCAGCCGGAGGCGGACACCTCCATCTCCGCCCGGACTCAGGTGAGTCTGACCAAGCAGGTGTGGAGCCACAGCAGCCGGAAACGCGTTAGTTTGACTCTGACGTCATTTTCATGTAAAAAAAAAAAAAAAAAAACAGGTTTAAAATAAAGCTATCAGAGTAATCAGAGTATTGATCCGAGGGAAACTGATCAGCAGCTGATCTCAGCGCCAAGACAGTTACACTCTTCCTCCTCCCCCTTCTGTCCTCCTCCTCTTCTTCCTCCTCCTCCTCCTCCTCCACCTCCTCCTGTCCTCCTCCCCCTTCTGTCCTCTTCCTCCCCCACCTCCTCCTGTCCTCTTCCCCCTTCTGTCCTCCTCTTCCTCCTCCACCTCCTCCTGTCCTCCTCCCCCTTCTGCCCTCCTCTTCCTCCTCCACCTCCTTCTGTCCTCCTCCCCCTTCTGTCCTCCTCTTCCTCCTCCACCTCCTCCCCCTTCTGCCCTCCTCTTCCTCCTCCACCTACTCCTGTCCTCCTCCCCCTTCTGCCCTCCTCTTCCTCCTCCACCTCCTCCTGTCCTCCTCCCCCTTCTGCCCTCCTCTTCCTCCTCCACCTCCTTCTGTCCTCCTCCCCCTTCTGTCCTCCTCTTCCTCCTCCACCTCCTTCTGTCCTCCTCTTCCTCCTCCACCTCCTCCTGTCCTCCTCCCCCTTCTGCCCTCCTCTTCCTCCTCCTCTTCTTCCTACTCCTGTCCTCCTCCCCCTTCTGCCCTCCTCTTCCTCCTCCACCTCCTCCTGTCCTCCTCCCCCTTCTGTCCTCCTCTTCCTCCTCCTCTTCTTCCTACTCCTGTCCTCCTCCCCCTTCTGTCCTCCTCTTCCTCCTCCTCCTCCCCCTTCTGTCCTCCTCTTCTTCCTCCCCCTGTCCTCCTCCCCCTTCTGCCCTCCTCTTCCTCCTCCACCTCCTTCTGTCCTCCTCTTCCTCCTCCTCTTCTTCCTCCCCCTGTCCTCCTCCCCCTTCTGCCCTCCTCTTCCTCCTCCACCTCCTTCTGTCCTCCTCTTCCTCCTCCTCTTCTTCCTCCTCCTGTCCTCCTCCCCCTTCTGCCCTCCTCTTCCTCCTCCACCTCCTTCTGTCCTCCTCTTCCTCCTCCTCTTCTTCCTCCCCCTGTCCTCCTCCCCCTTCTGCCCTCCTCTTCCTCCTCCACCTCCTTCTGTCCTCCTCTTCCTCCTCCTCCTCTTCCTACTCCTGTCCTCCTCCCCCTTCTGCCCTCCTCGTCGTCCACGAGGCGTCTTCAGCTCTCCACCCCAACACGAGGCAGTTGGCAGGGGAGCCCACCGACCCTCCAACATGTTTGACACGACCTCCTTACGTCAGGCGCTCTGAAGTAATCAGACAAATGAAATGGGGGAAAATAAAATATTTGTGATTCTTGGTTGAAAACTCATTGTTGGCACTGAAAGACACGCCCATCACGCCGCCTCCCCGTGTGTTACAGATGCTGTGTGTGCTTTGTTCCTTTTCTCTTCCATCATTCTCCTAGAGGCTGATGTTGGTCCAGAGCTGTGCTGACTGCAAAGTCCCGTCTAGCCTTTCTCTTCGTGGGGTTTACGAGTGGCTTGCACCCTGCAGTGAACCCTCTGTGTGGATGTGGATTCCCTCAAACCAGAGCCGACAGTCGACACGTCCATGTGATTTATATAACTGTAGTTGGAACATGTTTCAGTAAACGGCTAAAAAGACAAAACTTGCCATTGTCCAAATATACATGGACCAAACTATACCTGTACACCTGCACCTAGTGAGGTCCAGATACTGGTCTTCACATTTTGGACCAAGGAGAACTTGTTAAAAAGAGCACTAAAGGAGGACACTAAACTGAGATGGTGGCCTATGACACCACCTATCAGCCACCTATGGTGCAGTCCTGAGATCAGATCAGGGCTGGTGACCTCTGGTCCTTGTAGGACGGTGGGCGGGGCAGTGTCTCACAGAGGATAATGAGTCAGGACCCCCCCCCCACGAGGGGTTCAGTAGCTCTTGTTTTTAAAACGTCTTCACAGACGAACAGCTGGCTTCTTTTCCAGTACTCAACACTCAGATCGAGGGTTTTACCTCAGCTCTGTGAAACGATTCTGGTTTGACGATCACCAGAAACAGCTCAACATTTTATTCAAGTTATCTGGAAACAGAAAAGTATCATCAGCATTGACTTCTAAGGAGAACAGAACGGGTCCCAGCACAGAGCCCTGGGGGACTCCTCTCTCACCACATGTGGTTTGCTGTGAGAACTTTTCATCTTTTATTTGCATTTGTCTGAAAACATCCTCAGAGTGGCTCCACCCGTTTTCCACCAGGTTCTTCATGACGGGCGGTCCTCAGAACTGAGCGCTGGGTTTGAGAGCTGGAGCGACGAGCCCCAAACGCCCGCACACGAGTCTCCTGGTCCCTGAAGGTGTCGAGAGCCGGACCGACCTGCAGAGAGCAGAGAGGGCGTCAGACGATGTTGTCATCGAGCGTGTCTGTGAACACGTCAGCCAGGTGTTACCACGCCTACACGCAAACTCCACACAGAGAAACGACAGCCGATGAAGATCATCCAAAAACCGCCGAGTCAGAG